>NW_020954569.1:69010356-69107348 GCF_900497805.2 Vombatus ursinus | reverse complement strand
CTCTCTCTCTCTCTCTCTCTCTCTCTCTCTCTCTCTCTCTCTCTCTCCCTCCCTCTCCCTCTCCCTCCCTCCCTCCTTCTATCTCTGTCTCTATGTCTTTCTCTCTGTCTCCCTCCCTCTCTCTGTCTTTCTCTCTCTGCCTCACTTCCCTCTTCACTCTGTCTCACTCTCTTTCTCCATATAGATAAATACATAGATATATAGACAGAGATCTATAGTATGTGGATCTCTCTCTCTCTATATATATGCATATATACATATGTGTATATTTAAATGAGATAATATTTGTAAAAAACAAAAACCACTTAGCACAGTGTCTGACACATAGTAGGTACTATATGAATACTTGTTCCCGTTCTTTCCGTCCCCCTATATTTTCTACTTCTGTGGTGCACCAAACATGCACAATTCCCAAGAAATTACTGGGGATACACTTTAATAAATGCTTGTTTTATTGAGAGGATTGTCAATCTTTTGTGTATCATGGGCTTTGGGCAGTCTGATGAAGCCTATGGACTTCTCAGAATATTGTTTTTAAATGCATATATGTGTGTGTACATATATACATAATTACACAGTATTACTACTCAGTGTTAAATATACCTTTACTTTTCTTTGTAATACTATGAGTTATTGAACATAAAGGTGCAATTTTCCGCCCATCAAGTTCACAGGCACCCTGCCATCTATACAAAGATTGGACCCTAGGTTAAGAAATCCCTAGTTTAGAGCATTTGTTGTTAATCCCTGCTTTCTTCCTGCCCAATACTTGACTGCATTAGCAGTTATCCTGAAGCTTGAGTGATTAGAACTAGGCCTAGAAACCCCAGTCACTGTGGAAAAGTAGGTGTGCTTGCACAGCTTTCCAAATATCCCCAAACACAAATGTTCACAATATTGAGAGAGACAATGAAGAACAAGAGAGATCAGCCATAAAGAAGAGATGTAGAGGGCTCTATCTGCTCAGTGACTTGCCGTGACTCGTTTCCTCATCTGAAAAATAAAGGGATTGGCTTAGGTGGCCCCTGAGGTCTCTCCCAGGCCTAGATCTGTGATCCTATGAGGGTACTTTGGTGAAGAGGAGTTATTGCAACCTGGGCTCTGGGAAACATTTGAAAAGATGTCACAGAAGAAAAAAATGGTTTTGTTTATTAAATAGGATTATAGGATTTAGAATCGGAAGGGACCTTAGAAACCATCTAACCGACCCCCCTTATTTTTCAAATGAGGAAATGGAGGCCCAGAGAAAGGAAGTAACTTATGTAAGGTCACTGGGGTCATCCTACTTCAAATCCAGAGCTCTTTGCGCTAGACCTTACGGGCTAGGGAGCATCCAGTAAAACTGTAGAATATAATATTTTCACATCAGAGGCAGAAGAAAGAGAATACCTCTGCAAGAGGAAAGCTACCTGGGCACGGTAGACATGCATGTGACTGAACATTTCTGAGGGCTCCACCAATTGCCAACTTGCTCATTTTGCACTGTGCGCGTTTGGCTGCCAATCCAGCACCATTATTGCTGCTGTTGCCATCTGTCCACTCCATTGCTCGAATGAGCAATCTCTGGAAGAGATTCTTTTCATCTCAGACTGGCAGAAGGTTCTGTTTTGGACCATACCAAGGCAATACTCTCAGTCCAAGACATTGGTAAAAAGCTGCCAAGATTCAAAAGGAAAAATTGCTCCTCAACCCAGCTGAGTTATATTTTGTATCCAAAAAAGACACCACTGTCCAGTCGTCAAGATCAAGTGACTTTGGAAGAGGAGTGGGCCTTGACTAAGCTCAATGGTTTCCCACTGCCAACAGGATAAAGCCCAAGGTCCTATATCTGTTATATTTGAGGAGTAGCCTGTTTGTTTGAAGCATGTTGGTGCTGTTATTTAGTCGCATCTGACTTTTCATGACCCCATTTGGGGTTTTCTTGGCAAAAATATTAGAGTCATTTGCCATTTTCTTCTCCAACTCATTTTATAGATGAGGAATTGAGGCAAACAGGGTTAAGTGACTTGCCCAGGATCACACAGCTAATAAGTATCTGAGGCCTGATTTGAACTCAAGTCCTCCTGACTGCAAGGGTAGTGCTCTATACCCCTAGCTGCCTCCTGTTTAGATTTAAGAATGTGTTAATAATGCAGATTAAACTCTAAAGTGTGTCCTGAAAATATTTCTTCCCCTCTGGAGAGAGATGGTTGTTAAACATTTACCAGTACACCCTGTTGCAGCACCATTTGGGTCAGCACCACTCCAACTGTAAAGGCTGCGATTTGAAGGGTAGGCCTGATCTGACCAAAAACATCATTCTACCACAGGGCCAAAAATTCACCATTAACCTCATGGATGTTTATGCATTTTAACTGAGTTAAAGCATTACGTAACTGGAAAATGGCAACCCATTAGTGGGTTAACTTGCTGTCAGGGTTTGTTTCATCTGAGTAATCCATTAAGATTCAGTGATTTTTTTATGCAAAATTAAAAGCATTTACAAGTGTAAAGGCTGATTACTATTACAAGTACTGTAAGAGAGTTCCGACAAAGGTGCAAAGTTATTGCAGATATTTCTCATTTGCTAAAATACATAACCATTGCTGGGCTCAAGAGACTGTATCTGACAGCTTAAAATCGTAGACGTTATGATTTCTGGCCTTCTAGGAAAGCTCACTGTCACAAAATATAGCTCCCTAATGCCTGAAATTCCACAAAGAGAGTCATTCTTTTGGTGTAAAGCCAGGCTTAAATGCAAACAGTTCCCTTGGGTCAGGATAAGATAACTTTTATCAGTCACTCACCCTTTAGAACAAATGAGTTCTGCATTCTTTCCTATGAGCAGGTTTTTTATGAGGTCAATAGGGAAAGAGTTGAAATCATCAGGGCACTGAGCACCTGTTACAGAGGAAAGAAAAACAGAAGACCAGGAAGGGTGGGCAGAGAAGACAAACTATGCCTACTTCATAGGATTGTTTTAGCCAATGTAATTCAAGAAGCAATTATTAAGCACCTATCATTCGCCAGGCACTGTGTTTGACGCCAGATACACAAAGATAAACACTTTTTCCTCTGACACTGTCACCGCTCTAGTGCAGACCCTCATCACCTCACACCTGGACTGTCACAATAGCCTGCTGGTGGGTCTGCCTGCTCCAATTCTCTCCCCACTCCAATCCAGCCTCCATTCAGCCACTACAGTGACTTTCCTAAAGCACGCCTCCCTACTCAGTAAACTCCAAGAGCTCTCTGTTGCCTCCAGGACCACTTTTAAGAGATTTATGTTCTACTGGACATGGATAAATATATGCATATATATATATATATATAATGTATGGATACATAAAATATACATAAATACATAAGACATATACAAAATAGAGCCCAAATCATTTGTGGGGGAGGGCAGGGCCCTCAGAATTGGGAAAATTAGGAAAGACCTCTAGTACAAGGTAGCATTTAAGCTGAACATTGTGGGGAATTAGGAGTTGGAAGAGGTGGATATGAGGACAGAGAGAGCATTACAGATATGAGGAACAGCTTGTGGAAAAGCTCGGAGGTGAAAGACGGAACCTTATGTATGGAAAATTGTAAGTAGGTCAGTTTAGCCAGAACATAGAGAGTATGGGATAGAATAATAAGAAACAGGAAAGACAGGTTGGAACTAAACTGGGAAGAGCTTTAAATGTCAAAAAAAGGAGTTTGTGTTTTAATTTAGAGGCAACGGAGCTACTGAAGCTTGTTGACAGTGTCAGAGCTGTGATATAAGAGCTACTGAAGCTTGTTGACAGTGTCAGAGCTGTGATATAAGAGTATCAATTTGTCAAATGTGTAGAAAAAGGAAAGGCTAAATACAGGGAACAATTAGGAAGCTATTATAATATGTGAGAGGTAATAATTTCAATTCAATGCAATAAACTTTTTTTTTTTTTTAGGCAATTGGGGTTAAGTGACTTGCCCAGCTAGTAAGTGTCAAGTGTTTGGTCTGAGGTCGCATTTGAACTTAGGCCCTCCTGACTCCAGGGCTGGTGCTCTAACCACTGTGCCACCTAGCTGCCCCCACAATAAACATTTATTAAGTGCCTACTATGTTCCAGGTATCATGCTAAGCACTAGGGATATAAAGAGGCAAAAGATAGTTCCTGCCCTCAAAGAGCCTACAGTCTAATGGGGGAGACAACATGCAAAAAGAAATGCACAAAGCAAACTATGTACAGGATAAAAGGAAATAATTGAAAGGGGAAAGCAGTGGAATTAAGAGGGGTTAGGGAGGGCTTCCTGAAGAAGGTGGGATTTTAGTTGGGACTTAAAGGAAGCCAGGGAAGTCAGTAGTCAGAGCAGAGGGAGAATATTCCAGGCATGGGCGGACAGCCAAAGATAATGCCTGGAGTCAAGAGATGGAGTGTGGAATAGCCAGGAGGCCATTGTCACTGGATCCAAAAGCACGTGTTAGGGAATAAGGTGCAAGGAGACTAGAAAGCTAGGAGGGGGCTAGGTTATGAAGGGCTTTGATGCCAAACAGAGCATCTGGTATTTGGTCCTGGAGGCAACAGAGAGCTCTTGGAGTTTATTGAGTAGGGAGGCGTGCTTTAGGAAAATCACTTTAGCGGCTGAACGGAGGCTGGTCTGGAGTGGGGAGAGAATCGGGAGCAGGCAGACCCACCAGCAGGCTGTTGTGATAGTCCAGGTGTGAGGTGAGGAGGGTCTGCACTAGAGCGGTGACAGTGTCAGAGGGAAGAAAGGGGTATGTTGGAGAGATATGTGAAATCAGCAGGCCTTGTCAACATAAGGGCCTGAAGTGGAGTAACTACGGTATGAACAGAGAGCAAGGGTCAGATGTGAGAGGCGTTGTTCAGAGGAAAATGTAAGGGATAAAGAGAAAAGCAGGGTCACTACTCCTAGGGCTAGGGGTTAGCCCCAGATGACCAAACCAAGCCATGCATAAATCCAAGACTTCCCCCCGGGCTGCTCTTGACCTTCCAAATCTTCCCTGGGCCTATATTTCCATGCTGCAGAGGGGGACACATAACTGTCCAGTCTGAGGTCCGAGTCTGACTGTCGCCTCTCTTTCCCTCTGAGATTTATCACTAAGGATCCAGCATCTAGTTTCTCCTGCTGTGAGCATGTAGGGAAGCATGAGTCTGGCTGGGACCTTGGTGGAGACAATGAACAATGAATAGAAAAAGGGGCAAGCATGTGACCCAAGAAGGAATTCGGCAATATCAACTGGAGCTGAGAGAATAAGGATGAAGAGTCTGGTCTCACTCAAAGATTTCCGTCACCAGAGACAGCATGGACCAGGGACAACCACTCTCGATTTGGTCTCAGGAAGATCTGGGTTCAAATCCCACCTCTGAGGCTCATTATATAGCCACAAACAAGTCACTTAAGCTCTCTGTGCCTCAGTTTCCTCATCTGTAAAATGTAAATAATAATGCCTAGAACATCCCTCACAGTGTTGCTGTGAGGTTTAAATTTTTTAAAGTGTAAGTGCCTTATAAAGAAAGTGCCTTATAAACTTCAAAGATAAAGAATATAAAATACATATATTTATATGTGTGTATGGTATGTATATGTATATATCTACCCTCTTTTAATATAGATATATGCATACATGAGAGATAGCTAGATGGCTCAGTAGATAGAGCGCTGGGCCTGGAGTCAGGAAGACCTGAATTCAAATCCAGCCTCAAACATTTACTAGCTGTGTTACCCTCAGCAAATCACTTAATCCTGTTTGCCTCAGTTTCCTCATCTGTAAAATGAGCTGGAGAAGAAAATGGCAAACCACCCTAGTATCTTTGCCAAGAAAACCCCAAATGGAGAGACAGAGTCAGACACAGTTGAGTGAGTAAACAGCAAATATACACACACATATATGTGTATAATACATATGTATATATGTGTGTGCATATACACATGTGTATACATTTATGTATATACGAATATGCATATATATCTCCACTATTATTATCTAGGAAATAAGCTTGTCCCACTCACCTTCCTTATGCATTCTTCTTCTTCACTTCCCGCATTGCATTTACTGAGAGAAGTTACAGGTCCATTCCAGCCTGCCACCCCCAAAGGAAACAATAGAAATGGTCTAAAATATCTGACCTGCTTCCTGGGCTACATTTTACAACAGCAATAGGCAAAGAGGATGGGAGGGAGGAAAAAAAAAGGCTTGAGGGTTAAGTAGGTGATTATATTGTTTGGCCCAGTTTAGAACACCCCATTCCAAGTGACCTGGGAAAAGTCCTTCAGCAGTGGCACTTGTTAGTGACGGTGAGCTGGAGCAGAAAGAATGTTCATTGTGCATCAGCACTCCTGTTCCTGTATCATTCTGTTCTGCTGCTCTGCCTGGGGACAGAAGGACCTCAAGCCTCTGGTGCTACAGTACAGAGTGTTGAATCAGGCAGTGATCCCTTCTTAGCACAGGGATAAAGGCTCCAGATCTTATCTCTAGAACTCATTTTCACAACAACCCACCACTATGGTGCTCTACTTATGTATTGCTTTTCTCACCAAGAGAAAGTAAGGCCCAAAAAGTAAGAAGATGCTTAACTCCCTGAGAAGCTCCTCTAGAGGGAGACAATTTCTATTATCTACGAGTCAGGAGACTGGGAAGCTGAGGGCTGAAAAAAGAAAATGCATGGGCTTCCACAATTCTCACCACTAAAGGCAGCTAGGTGGCAGAGTGGAGACAGCAATGGATCTGGAGTCAGGAAGGCTTGGGTTCAAATCTAACCTCGCTTACTAGCTGTGTGAATCTGGGCAAATCACTTAGGGATGCCCAGAAGTAAGCTGATCATTAATTTAGGGATGGAAAAGAGAACGGAGTGAATGAAACTGGCCTTGTTGTAAAGAATGTAGAGCATTGTAGGTATGTTGAAACATGTCAAGGACTGCTGGTCTGGGTTCCAATCTCGGTTCTGCCACTTACTACCCATGTAACCTTAGACATATCACATTGCCTCCATGGGCCTCAACTCCCTCAACTGTTAAATGAAGGGGCTGAACTAGATAATCTCAGAGATCCTATCCAGCTCTAAATATATTGCAAGGGAAGGGAGATTTGTCTCCCCAACTCCTCCAGCTCAACTGATGTAGTCAAAGGATGTAACTATAGATGAGATGTTAATGTATTAACAATATATTAATTCCCAATGATTTCTTTAGTAAGTGTGAATACTTCTCCACTGTCCAAGGCTTAATATTAAAGCCCTTTAAGGGCACTGACCAATTCTCATTCTTCTGAGGGCATTGCTACTTTCTCAATCAGAGAGACATATTTTTTATTGTTTAACATTTAATATTTTTAATTACATGTAAAAACAATTTTAGCATTAGTTTTTTTTTAAATTAGAGTACCAAATTTTCTCCCTCCCTCCCCTGCCCCCTTATCAAGAAGGCAGGCAATTTGAAATAGGTTTATACATGTGCAGTCATGCAAAACATATTCCTATATTAGTTATGTTGTGAAAGAAAACACAGATTAAAAAAAAACCAAGAAAAATAAAGAAAGTATAATAAATTATGCTTCACTCTGCATTTAGACTCCATCAGTTCTTTCTCTGGAGGTACTCAGCATTTTTCATTATGAATCCTTTGGAATTGTCTTGGATCATTGTATTGCTGAGAATACCTAAGTCATTCACAGTTGATCATCGTACAGTGTTGCTGTTATTGTGTACAACATTCTCCTGGTTCTGCTCACTTCATTTTGCCTTAGTTCATATAAGTCTTTCCAGGTTTTTCTGAAAGCATCCTGCTTGGCATTTCTTAGAGCACAACAGTATTTCATCACAACCACATACCACATCTTGTTCAGCCATTCGCCAATTGATAAGCATACCTTCATTTTCCAATTCTTAGCCACCACAAAAAGAGCTACTATAAATATTTTTGTACATATAGGTCCTTTTGCTTTTTTTTTTTTTTCATTTTCTTTGGTTAAAGACCTAGTAGCAGTATTGCTGGGTCAAAGGATATGCACTGTTTTATAACCCTCTGGGAATAGTTCCAAATTTGAGAGACAAGTATTCATACTTAGTAAAGGAATTGCTGGTATAATGCCTTGTCTGTTAACAGACTGTCATCTACATTTGCATCTTGTGATAAAATCAGCTAGAGGAGAAGGAAGGAACAAATTCTCCCTCCCTGACTCTATGATCCAGATTATTGTTACAGTTTTGTTTATTTAGTTGTTCTTTTTCTTTTCTTTTTTTTTTTTTGAGATAATTGTCCAACAATGGAAGAGAGTACTTAGAGTACTTAGTGGTTGTTGTTTGTCCTCAGTTCTGGTACTTCATGACTTGCAAGTGAATTAGATTTAAGTGAGGAAGGGCTGTGAAAAGTCCCCGGCCTCACTCTCTCCTCTAGAGCCATCTGGGTCCAGTGGCAAGACATAGATCAGGATGACTGGGGATGGCCCCCTTGCACCTAGTGGAGAGAGGCTGGGGGAGAAGTCTTAGTGGAAGAAGTCTTGTCCTACTTTATCTTTTGGATCATCTTGCCTATATAGAGTATATGGAGTCACAGAGTTGCTGTCAGTTTGGGTCACAGCCTCCTGCCAAGGAGCCCAGGTATATTCAGCTTAGACCACTGCAAGAAACAAGTAGGGATGCTGCCTTCATATCAGACTCAGACTCACCCGAGAACTTCATTCAATCCACAATGAATGATCCATATCAGAGCTAGCCTAGCATGACTCATTTGAATGGTATCAGCTGACATAGGCCAGTCCCTGTCTCTAAAGCAGGAAACATTAAGTCACCTTACAGTAAGAACCCTTTCTCAATCTGTTTCCTTCCCAGGCCTTTAGCTTACCTCCTTCCCCAGGGCAGGCCCAACCCATCCTGGTAAATGAGGTGAGGAGTATCACCTCTGCCTCATAGCTAGAAGCTGTATGCAAACAACTAATAGCACTGTTTCCTTCCACAACAGGAACTTCCAGAATCTTATTCAATACTGGTATTTGTATAAATACAAAATGATTTCAAAAAGTTGAGAGTGCTAAATAAGGGGACCTCAGAAAAGGTCTCATACAGGATTGGCCCCTGAGATATGCTTCTAAGGAAGCTAGGAATTGTGCTATCCACCTCCCCACACCCACCCCTTCCCCAAATCCACCCAGTAACTAGAAACTCTTCTCTACTTCTGAATTGTAGCAGTTTGTGCCGCCCCCAAACCCTTGACTCTCTGATTGGTGGAGATCAGGGCATCCAGCCAACCAGAAAAGAGTTACTAGATGAGAGTGGGGAGGCAATTAGATGCCACAGTGGATACAGCACTGGGCTTGAAATCAGGAAGACTCATATTCCTGAGTTCAAATCCAGCTTCAGACATTTACTAGTTGTGTGACCCTGGGCAATTCACTTAACCCTGTTTCCCTTAGTTTCCTCATCTATAAAATGAGCTGAAAAAGGAAATAACAAACCATTCCATTATCTTTGCTAAGAAAACCTCAAAATGGGGTCACCAAGAGCAGTTGTTCACCACTGAACAACTGAATAATAAAAACAAAAGTGTGGGGAAGCCCCTGGTAACTCATAAAGATGGTTTACCAAATAGGTCTGGATAGTGTTCCAAACTGCAAAGTCACATACCCAAGTGGGAGCTTTCCCAAAGTCACCCCTTTCTCCAACCCCAGGTTCTAACTACTGAGCCAATAGACTGGTAAAAAGGATGACTGTCTTCTCCCAGGAATCCTACACCTCCTGGAGTCTGTCAAGCATGAAAATGGGAAAGCTATAAGGAGAGAGAAGTTGGGACCAGCAGTATAAAGGTTATGCTATCTGTGTTCTCTGTGCCTATTTCAGAATTTTGTAGTCCAAAGTATGGCCATCCAATCCAGTTATAACATTGCCCTCTTTGGAATTAACTACCTGTTATACTCTAGTTTTGCTTTGCTGGAACCAATTAGCATGAGGCCTGGGTGATGTGCAACTGGGATGCCCCCAGAGGTTATTGAGGTATATGGAGCTGTTGGCACCTACAGTGAATTCCTTGAAGTTGCCACATTTTCTGCAGTCTTTTTTTTCCCATAATTTTTCTATGTTCTCTAGCCTCATTCTGCCCCATGTCAGGCTGTACCATCTCTCTGCTTTTGTCAGAATACCATCCTTTAGCAGGTTCCAAATTCCTTTTCTCATTTGCTCCTTCCAATCTGCTCTGTGCTAGGAATCTGATAACAAAGCTTGTTAGAACTGTGTGTTTTATAAGAGTAAATAGTTCTGAATAAGAAATCAATCAAAAAGTACCATATAAGTGGATGCTATTTTTATAATATATATCTATAATATAATATATAATAATATATAATATAATATAATAAGAGAATGGGTGGTGAAGACTTAAAGCACAAATGTAAATGACTCTTTCTTGAAGTTTGACCATGAAGGAGAAAAGACTGAAAGGAAGAATTTTTTTTTATTCTGTTTTAAGGAGAGGAGAGATCTGACCACATTCATAAGCAAAGAAGGAAAATTCCCTCAACTGAAGATGCCTAAGTGTGGAGACTGATGATGATATTAGAACAGAGTAGATCCTGAATACCAAATCAAACTGCAAAGTGCCTTATAAATGGCCATCATGATTATTTTTATTATGTGGAGAGAGTGGGTGGTGAGTGACAGAGGAAATAAGCACATATAATCAAATGGTATGTAGCTCTAAAAAGGAAAAAGAATGCTCACTTTGAGCTGGGGTACTCAGGAAGTCATGGGATTTAGAGCTGGATGCTTAGAGAGCACCTGATTCAAGTTCCTCATTTTAGAGATGGGGAAACTGAGGCCAGAGTGGTGAAGTACCTTGTCACATAAGTAGTCAAAGGAAGAGCTGGGACCAGAATCTTTGCCTCCTAGTTTCCAGGTTTCTGCTCTCTCAGCTACAGCCTTCATAAAAGGGAGGGCTTTAAGCTAGGATGAGAATGTGGCTAAATAGAGAGGATGGGTAAATGGTTCCCAGGTGTAGGGAAGGTATGACAAAATGCATGGGGATTTGATTAAAGCATGTGTGGAACAGCAAGGAGACAGACCTTCACAGGATAGGAAGAAGCCAGATTGTGGAGGGCCTTAAATGCCAGGATAAAGGCGAAAAGAAGAAAATGTGACCTGAGGAGGCTGAAGGTACTTAGGTCATGGTGGAACTTGATTAATTTAGGCTGGCAGACTAGCCTTCCCTCAGTCCTCATCCACATCCCCACCCCCCAACCCCAGGCCTAAGAAAAGAAAACAAAATGTTAAGCATAACTGGCAAATTGCCGGCATGCCTAACTCAGTGTTTCCTATGGCCCCAGTCATAATGCTGAAGTGTTCTACCACTAAACTGTTCCACGTGAAGCCCATTTTCTGAGACCTACAAAACACCTTCCACGTCACCCACAGTAATTAGACCCTTACCATTTCAAGATGACTAGTACATGAACAGACAACAAAAAGTTTTAAGAGCTTACCTTGATGGAGATTAAATTTAAGAGATAATGTGTTTGGTAACGATCAGGACCATTTTCTCTGAACGTATTCCAACGTGAAAAACACCATTCCCGTTACTTGACGAGAGCCGAGAGGATTCAGCAGACTGCCACAAAGACAGAAAATAATAGCTTCGGTTAACTGGATAAGTTGATGGCTCTGTGGTCTCACTGCTATGGGTACTCTGTCCCATGGTACAGATCATGACCTGTATTTTCACACTGGGTGACTCTTGTCTATGTCCTCTCATATATCCTCTACTGAGGGTTCAACCAAAAGCAGGGATTGTGTTCTTTTTTGACTGTAGATCCCTGGAGGCTAATAGTGCTTGACACACAGTGGATGTTTGACAAATATTATTGAGTGATTCCTGTTACGCTCTCAACATAGTGTGGATACCAAAGGGGTAAGCTGGCTGATCCCATCAGGTTATTCTTTTTTTTTTTTTTCCAACTAGGCAATGGGGTTAAGTGACTTGCCTGAGGTCACACAGCTATTAAGTGTTATATGTCTGAGGATGGTTTTGAACTCAGGTCCTCCTGACTCCAGGGCCGGTGCTCTATCCACTGCTCCACCCAGCCACTTCCCTTTTTATTTTTTTTAAGTTGGCATTTATGTTAGAGCTCAGAGATTTGCAATGCACTTTACATATGTTAATTTACTTGATTCTCACAACTCTATGAGATAGGTGCTATTATTATCCCTGCTGTAGCATAAGCGGCAGCCATCTCTGCAGATGCACTAAACCAGGTTAAGGTTAACTGACAGGCCTCAAACATGTCACTGAGTTAGTGGGATGTCTACCCCAAGCATGTGAAGACTTCCCCTGGAGGGATGAGAACAATTTGTTTCAACGGCCATGAAGGCGGTTGAAGCAGGTGCTGCGGAGCACTTAGAGCTTGGTCAGACGTAGAAGATGCCAATGTCATCCACTGCATCCTGGGACATCACCAGGCATCTTCTCTCGTACCCTGCTGCTGGACTTCCGTGTCTCGGGAAGCGAGAGTGAGGCTGATGACTTTGTTCAACTCTGCTTCACTTAAATCCAATTCACACACATGATGTCATAGGTCCTCTTTGGACAAACAACATTATCATCCCCATTTTACAAATGAGGAAACTGAGGCACAGAGAGGTTATGTGACTTGCCCAGGTTTACACAGCTGAGGCTGGATTCAAACTCAGATGTTCCCGACTCTGAGGCCTGTGCTCTATCCACTGTACCACCTCACTACTCTTAGATTGCCTCACTCGATGACTGGTCTACTTCCTTTTCTGATTATACTTCTCTAATGACGTCCTCCAGCACAATGATTCATTTGTAGCTTGTTGTAGACTATTCATAACTTGAGAATCAGAAGTTACTTCAGTGACTATCTAATCAGTTGGTCAATAAGCATTTATTAAATTCCTGCTGTGTGCCAGATGCTGTAATAAGAGCTGGGGATACAAAGAAAGGTAAAAGACAGCCCCTGCCCTCTAGGAGCTCACAATTTAACTCAATCCATACATGAAAAAGGAATCCTCATTAAAACATAGCCAACAAATGGTCATCTAGCCTTTGTTGAAGGTCCTCCAAAGAGAAGGAACACATCATTTCTCCCAGTAGCCTATTCCACTTTTGTTGTTGTTCAGACATTTTCAGTTATGTCTGACTCTTCATGACCTCATTTGGTGTTTTCTTGGCAAAGATACTGGAGTGGTTTGACATTTTCTTCTCCAGTTCATTTTACAGATGAGGAAACTGAGGTAAACAGGATTAAGTGACTTGCCCAGGGTCACATGGCTAGTAAGTATCTGAGGCCAGATTTGAGCTCAGGTCTTCCTGACTCCAGGCCCAGAGTTCTATCCACTATGCCACCTAGCCACCCTGTCCTATACTCCATTTCTGGACAGCTTTAATTATTAGCAAGTGTTTTCTGACATCAAGTCTAAATTTCCCTTTTTGTAACTACCATCCATATCTCCTGGTTCTGCCTTCTGGAGTCAAAGAGAACTAATATTTAGCATGAATCTCTTCATCACCCTCTGGTGACTCACACCTTCTTCAAAGGTTTGGGTATGCCATGGCTTTGAAGCCTCACAGCATCACTGGAAGAATAATGATGTTAAAAAAGATATGCCTTTCACCTCCTTCCTTCTTTCAGAGGTAGGTGACTAAGAGTGTGGAACACTGTGTATCATCAGACTTTTTTTGATGTGCTAGTTAATTCTGCTAAACTTTTCTTCTTCTCTTTTCTTATTCTTTGTTATAAGGCAAGGGTTGGCAAACTTTTGCCTGCCAGATTTGGTCCGTAGGGCTGTAGTTTGCTGACTCCTGTTATGAGGGATGGCTCTCCATGAGGGGAGGAGAGAAAGTTATAGTGGGTATGATATAAAATATGAAAGTAAAATATGTCCATAAAATTTTATTTAAAAAAAGATGGGCCTCTTTCATAAAAGAAACTTGGAGTTATCAAAAACCCTGTACAATTTCCCAAAAGAGGGGCAGCTAGGTGGCGCAGTGGATAGAGCACTAGCCCTGGAGTCAGGAGGACCTGAGTTCAAATCTGGCCTCAGACACATAATACTTCCTAACTGTGTGATTCTGGGCAAGTCACTTAATCCCAATTGCCTCACTAAAAAAAAAAAAAAATTCCCAAAAGATTTCATTTCATTTTCCTTCTGTTTAATTCTGGGTCCTATTCATTACCCAACCACAATCTATTGCATATATATGTGTATGTGTATGTGTGTGCATTTATACATATATGTATATATACACAAACACATATTTGTATGTATGTGTATGGATATATACGTATACTAATGCACCAGCTTTATGCTTTGTCCATTCAAGTGTATATCACAATCTGGACAAGAAGCGTTTTTCATCCATTTGGTATTATGTGTTTGGATAGTTAGGCCAAATTCTTTTAAGTGATCATGGATCTCATTTAGCAGGTTTTGCAATGCTTTTACAGTCAAGGAGTTTCCAGGGCTTGATGTAATTAGTCATCAACAAATAGGAACATTTGAAGGTCCTCATAATCTGCTTCTGTTTGGATCCTATACTAGACATTCTCTATGACAGCAAGCACATAGCTCCACTGAGGCTTAGCACAATGTCTGGCTCACAGAAAGTACTTAATAAATGTTTGCTTGATTGTTATACATCTCACATGATATACAACTTCATCATGACCTAAGAAAGGTGACCAAGAAATCATTATCAACCCAGAAACTTACTTTCCTAGTACTGTATATAAGATTTTTATGTGAATTATCTAGATGTACATGAAAAACATAACTGGTGATAGTATTAGATGGAAACAAACAAGATTTTGAAAGTAATATTCCACAGGAGACTGTATCTTTTCCATCACACTAATGACTAAAAGATACAGAGAATACAAGATCCCACAGTGTTTATTGTTTGTTGACTATCAAGAAACATCTGATTCAACAGAGTGAACTGTCTCCTTTAAGGCTCCCCTGTAATAAGGCATCTCTCATGCATATGTCAAAATTATATTATGTCAGGATTCCTTGAATGATATAAAACAGAGACAACCTTGTAAAATATTAAGTGAGACATTAAAAAGTCATGTGCCGTAACACTGTCCTAAAAGGAGATCCAGTATAAGGTCCATGTCAAAGAGGGATTCCCTATTGATGGTGAAGCCCTCCAGATGCTTCTGTTTGTAAGTGACATCGTACCAACTGCTTTAGGCTCTGGAACACTGCCAAGGCTCCTTGAGAGAAAATGAGAACTAGAACCAAAAGGATGGACTATAATAAATTTCCACAAAACCTAAAATATATCTCACAAACATTTTCTCTCAATAGTTTAGGCTAATGCTCCCAAGAAGGACAAAAAATACGACGTGGGGTATTTATAAATGTCACATCTCCTGAAAGACATTTCACATAAGTTCTTTAGAAAGAAAATCCCAGGCTTCACTGATTACATATATCATTGCCACTTTTGGCTAATAAGTCTTTGCTAAGAAATGAGGTAAGATTGATTTTTTTTTTCTTTCTGAGAAGAAGCTGTTCTTTTACAAATCAGTTAGGTGAGAATTAGTGAGGTTCTACTGTAATGCCTAATTAGGATTAATTACCTAATGTGCATAAAACACTTCAGAGATAATTTTAAAAAAATACTACCTAGTGTTGCCATTGGATTTGGTCTAGCATTTTTTTCAGGAACTCCTTTGTTTTTGTTTGCTGATTTTCAAATGAAACAAAAACTCTTTGGACATTGAACTATGAAAATAAAGTGTCATCCATAAGTGGACTTGAGGACATAATTATGTCCAGTCTAGCTGTGATTATTTCTGTAGACACCGTAGTTGATTTTCCCCCTTTGTTTCCTAGCAGACATGAAAGGTTCAGACTAGAAAAGCTACTTGTCTTGGATTCATCCTGGTCCCTTGCTTGGCCAACCTTGGTGTGGAAAAGTAGTGACCTGATTTAACCCCCGTGAATTCTGTGAAAGAATATCAGTAGCACCGGTGAGTGAATGAAAGCAATTTTTCTGAAATTCTTCTCTTGCTATATAGAAGATGAGAAAGGTTATTGGCTAATAGAATATAGACCTAGTATGGTGGAATGCTCACTTTAAGAGCAGGAGAAGAGTGACCTAGAGATCAGATTTATCTCTCGACAATGGTCCTTAAGGATAGTTTATTGAATAGCATTGTTATTTTCCTTGAGATGAGAAATCAGAATCACCAATTCTAAGAGCTAAAAGGGACCCCAGGGGCCATCTGGTCCAATTATACCTGACCCTGGAGAATTTCCCAAAACATCCCAGAAAATTGGTTGCCCAGTCTCTGCTTGAAGACCTCCAGGGAAGGGGAATTTACTCCCTCCTTCTGAATCAGTGTATTCCAATTTTAGGCTGAGCTAATTGTTAGGAAGGTTGTTTTTTTTTCCCCTTACTTCAGGCTGAAATCTGCCTCTCTGCCACTTCTATCCATTAACCCTAGTTCTGCTCTCTGGAGCCAAGGGGAACAAGTCTACTTTTTCTGCCACATGACGGCTCTTCAAAGAAGTTATTCTGATGAAGTGATGCAGAGTGAAGTAAACAGAACCGGGAGAATAATTTATACAATAATAACAGTACTGTAAAGAAAGGGCTCTGAAAGACTTAAGAACTCTGATTGTCTCAATGACTAGCCATCCAGCCGTGATTCCACAGTATTCATCATGAAACAGGCTGCTCACCCACCTCCTACCAGAAAGATGATGAACACAGGATGCAGAATGAGAGTGTATGTATGTATGTATGTGTGGATGTATATATGTGTGTGTATGTATATGTATAGATGTGCATGTATATATATGTGTATATATACACAATACACATAAACATATACATCTGTATATACATACATAGAAACATATATACATATGTATATATACATACATATACATACATGTGTGTGTTTAACATTGTTAATGCAGGCATTTGTTTTGCTTGGCTACTCATATTTGTTACAGATTTTTGCTTTTCTTTTTCAGTGGAGGCTGAAGGGAGTTGGGAGGGAGTGAATGTGGTTTTCTGTAGGAAAAAATAGTTTTAAAAAACACCCAAATAACTAAGTTGTTTCTTCTCCAGTCTGAACTTCCCTAGTTCATGTGGCATGGTTACCGGTGTACTAATCACCCTAATTGCTTTATTTTTCATCCATTTCTTCCCAAAACACCCTTCATTTGGGAAGAGACTGAACAAAATGTAGTATCTAAATGTAATGGAAAATTACTACGTCATAAGAAACCATTTTTACAAGAAATTTAGAGAAATATGGGAAGACTTAGATGAACTGAAGCAGAGCAGAGTATGTAGAATCAGGAGAATACATATGACTACAACAAAGTAAACAAAAAGAACACTTTTAAAACAAAACCAGGCACTAATTGTAATGACCAATCTTGGTACCATAGAAGAGACAAAGAAATAATTCCCTTTTTCATAAGAGAGGTGGAGGACTATATTGTATATACTGTCACATGCTTGTGCTGTGTTCATTGGTTTTATTTAACTTTTTCCTTATTACATGATAGGGCTGACTTTTGGGTTGGGTTGGAGGAAGGGGTGGAAGGTAAAAATACAAATAATTGTGGCATAAAACAAAGGGCATCAATAAAAGTTTTTTTTAAAGGGACAGAAACAATAAAATAAAATATGGCAACAGAAATTGAACGTGATACTTCAGATGTGGTCTGAACAGAACAAAGTGCAATGGGTGGGACCATCACCTCCCTCTGTATGGACACTGTTACACTTGTATATAGCCTACATTGCCATCAGCTTTTCTGACTGTCATGTCACACCGTTGACTCACAGTGAGCTCACAGTACACTGAAATCACCAAATCTTTTTCACACAATCTGTCTAGCAAACTCTCTCAATCTATAAATGCTATAGAAGTTAAGTATAGGACTTTAGTGTAGTCATGTATGAGACTTTATATTTATCTTTGTTAAATTTTATCTTACTAGATCTGACCCATCCTTTAGACCCTGTCAAGATATTTCAGTTCTATCATCCAATGTATTAGCTGTTCAAAGTTAGGAGAGTGCCCTGGATGTGCTTGAATTTCCTGTCATGGTATGTTATGCCCCAATCCCCCATCAATTGTCTTTTTAAGTCCTTCTTAAAAACTGACTTAATTTTTTCACTTCTAAGACTCTCCAGAGCTAACAAGTGCCATATATTTATTATTTACTATATAAAAAAAATCTCCTTTCGTCTTAAAAATTCATCCCTTAAGATTCAAGAGCTGTCTCCCAATCTAGTATTCTTGGTTTTACTGAATAAGTCTATTTTTGCTCTATTTAAACTGCTAGTGATATTACAGACTTTTATCCTGCTTGGCTCAGTGACAATATAGGTCATTAAAGTACAGCCAACTAGTTTCCTGTGTCAACCAGGCAGTACCATAGTGCATGGATTGCTGGGCCTGGAGTCAGGAAGACTCATCTTCCTGAGTTCAAATCTGGCCTCAGACACTTCCTAGCTGTGTGACCCTGGGCAAGTCACTTAACCCTGTTTGCCTCAGTTTCCTCATCTGTGAAATGGAAAAGGAAATGACAAACCATTCCAATATCATTGCCAAGAAGACCCCCAAACAGGGTCACAAAGAGTTGGACACAACTGAAAAGGCAGAACAACAACCACTCCTAGAGCAAGAGGAAAAAAGGAAATATGCATTTATATAGCATGTACTATGTGTCAGGCACTGTGCCAAGTGCCAATATTATCTCATTTGATCTTCATCATAGCCCTGGAAGAGAGGTACTACTTTTATTACCTTTCTACATTTGAGGACATGCAAACAGAGGTTCATTGACTTGCTCAGGGTCATACAACTAGTAGGTATCTAAGGTCAAATTTGAACTCAGGTCTTCCTGACCCCAGGCCCAGCTGTCTCTGATGAAAGAGTTCCTGCTTCCCATTTTCCACACTGATAATGGGGCTTCTGTTCCCTGGAAGAAAGTTTTATTGGGGAACAACAGTATTGCAGTGAAGGAGCATTAGATATAGAATTATAAAACATAATGACATAATTTCTTTATCCCTGCTACTTACCCTCTATGTGTGCAAAACTTTGAAGTAGATAAAGTTTACTTTTGGTGTTCTATCCCTCTCTCCAGTCAGGGAAGAGTTACCGTAGTATTTTATGATAGAGGCTAAAAGTAGAACTCCTTCTGGGAGGTTGCTGCATTTTAATAAGGGACTTAAAAACTCTTAGACCTTCAAAACCTCTAATGGTAGGTTTTCAGAGATGGTGACAGGCAGTGGGGAAAAAATATTTGGATGCTGAAATCTCACCACCGAAGTCACTTCCCATTCAGCTTGTTCTAAGGGAGCTTAAAGGACCAGACTAGGTGTTAGAACATTGAGATGCCCCAGATGTTTCAGTAGATGGCATCTGAGAATAACCAATATGGCAGGCCACATTCATACCATTTGTTATCGTTGTTCAGTTGTGTCTAATTCTTTGCGATCCCATTTGAGGGTTTGTTTGTTTTTTTTTTTGGCAAAGATACAAGAGTGATTTGCCATTTTCTTCTCCAGCTCATTTTGCAGATGAGGAACCTGAGGTAAACAGGGTTAAGTGACTTGCCCAGGGTCACACAGCTAGTTAATTGTGTAAGGCTGGATTTGAACTTAGATCTTCCTGACTCCAGGGCTGATACTCTATCCACTGCACCACCTAGCTGCCCCTGTTTATGCTTTTATGCTTTTGCAGAGCAAGTTCACACTTATTAATTCTCACAATAGCCCGGTGAAGTAGGCAAACAGATATTCTCCCTATTTGATAGATGAGAAACTGAGGCCTTGAAAGGTGATTGCCCAAGATAACCTAGCTAGCTAGTCAGTAGGGGAGCTATGAGACCCCAGGTTTCTCTACTCAAACAAGTCATTTTAAGTGCCTACTTAAAAATAATTGTGCTTAACACTATGCCAGGAGCTCCTGGTGAGTTCTTTCCCAATACTTTGTATGTGGTCCTTTAGACATGCCTTGGCTCCACTGGATTGGTAACATATTACAATGAAAAATATAAAATTGTCTTGTCTCAACATGAAATAAGTAGCCAGAATTGGACTTTGATTCAGGAGACCTAGGTTCAGATCCAAGTTTTATCACTTACTAGCTGAGTGACCTTAGACTAGTCACTTAATAACTTCTCTGGGTTTCAGATTTCTCTTCCATAAAATGGGGATAAGAAGAATGTCAGCTGTCTCAGAGGGGAATTGTGAGCAACAGATGAGAAAGCCTACATTAAAACACTATCTTAACAAAGTCGTATATTAATGTAAGTTATTATGACTTCAAGGACAGCCCCTCCCCAGCTATTTCTGTAGGAAAAAAATGGTGCCACTTAATAACTCTTAAAAAAAGAACCCTATCCTTCACACACTTGAACTTCCCAGGAGTTTCAACAGAATTCAGCCTGTCAGTCTTCTCTGGAAGTTGGAGCTTTGATCCTGGCAGACTCCCTGGAGCCACCAGTCTGGAAGAAAAGGACAATTGCTGTGTCAGAGACAGAGCTAACATCAGGCTGGGGTCTGTGCTAGGGAAACTCACTGGAGTGAGCTCTGTCCTTCTGTGGATGGCATCCCTTAGTGTTCTCAGACTGAAACAATTTTCTGACCCTGCTTCGACTATGAATTGTGCTCTGTCTGGCTGCTGCAACCCACCTCCAGATGACAGTAATAAGATCGAGACCTGAAAGGAGACACAGTCATTGAATTACAGGACTTAGGGCTGCAGGAACCTTAGAGACCACCTAGTCACCAACCCCTTCTACAGATAAGAAAACTGAGGAACAGAGCCAGGATTCACACTGAGGTTCTCTGACTCCCAATCTAGTGTTCTTTCTACTAGTCCAGCAAAGAAGATGCAAGGTCAGGACCATCAGGTTGGGATTTAGACTGGGGAAGAGAAAACTAATGAGAGGTACAATTTCTTTCTTCAAATATTTGAACGGCAGGTAGGTGGCTCAATAGGTAGACCATCAGGCCTAAAGTCAGGGAGACAAGTTCAAATTTTGCCTCTGACACTTAGCTGTGTGACACTGGGCAAGTCACTTTATCTCTGCTTCAGTATCCTCATTTGTAAAATGAGGATAATAAAAGCACCAACCTCCCAGGGTTGTTGGGAGGATCAAATGATTGTAAAGGGCTCAGCACAGTGCCTGGCACAGAAGTGTTACATAAATGTTAGTTATTATGGGGCTTATTGCAAAAGACCCTGCTGTTGGGAAAGACTGAAGGCAAAAGGGAAAGGGATGGCAGAGGAGGAGATGGATAGATAGTGTCGTGGAAACAACAAATATGAACTTGGAAAGATTTTGAGCGATAGTGGAAGATAGAAGGGCCTGGTGTGCTATGGTTCATGGGGGTCACGAAGAGTCGGGCACGACTAAACAATAAAAATCATTATAAGTCGACTGTGTTGCTCCAGAGAGCACATATTACAAGAAAGCAGATTTTAGCATAAAATTTTATTTCTCTGTAGGGAAGAACCATTTAGCAATTCAGAGCAGCCCAGCAAAGGGCTACTCTGAATGGAAGTCATAAGGCTGTCACCTCCCAGCAGCTGGAAGTGTTCAAGCAGAGACTGAAGGTGACCATATGCCAAAGAGTGATGGGAAGAATTCTTACTGCCCATTTTTCTTTCTCACTGTAAGAATCTAGGGGTCCAGAATGCCAAAGGTCAGAATCAGGAAAGGGTTAAGGGAGGCACCACAGTTCAAGGTCACAGACTTGGAACAGGTTTGGGGAGAGAGCAGTAAAAACAGATCAGCAGCAAACAGGAGATAGCCTGGGGGCCTGGAATGCCTGATTGCCCCTGGTGGTATCTCTTCTACCTGACCCAGTATGTCCAGTCTGCCTGCTTTCCTTTCTGCTCCCAACAGTATTGATACATTCAGAGAGAACTACACAGACCTAGCCCCTATCCTCAGGGAACCCAAGCTCAAATGATGTCTTCCCTTTATGAAGTGCTCTTAGAGCCCTTCAAAAACCTGGTAATATACAAAGAGCAATTTTATTACCCCCATTTTCTAAGTAAAGAAACTGAGGCCTGGAGGCACCGTGATTTGCTTGAGATAACACTCAACATTAGTGACTGAGCTTACCCCACTCAGTTCAGCTTCAGGTTAACAAGCTGTGGTCACTGGCCTCAAGGAGCTTCTAGTTCAGTGGAACGTACCCATAAAAAATAAATAACACAAGACAACACATGCTGAACATCAAAATAATGGCCTAGGAATGAGGAGTGATGGAGAACTTAGAAAGAGGGATCACTGAAGGGTGACGGTAGGAAAGGTTCCTGAAAAACAAAGAGTTTCCAATAGCACTTCTAGGTCTGTATCCCAAAGAGGTCATACAAATGGGAAAAGGACCCACATGTACAAAAATATTTATAGCAGCTCTATAGAGCTAGAAAGAATTGGAAATTGAGAGGATACTCATCAATTGGGGAATGGCTGAACAAGTTGTGGTAATGGAATACTATTGTGCTATAAGAAATGTTGAGCAAGTGGACTTCAGAAAAACCTGGAAAGACTTGTATGAACTGATGCTGAGTGAAGCGAACAGAACCAGGAGAACATTATACACAGTAACAGCCACATTATGTGATGACTAACTTTGATAGACTTAGCCCTTCTCAGCAATGCAAGGATCTAAGACATCTCCAAAGGCCTCATGATGGAAAATGCTATTCACATCCAGAGAAAGAACTATGGAGTTTGAATGCAGATTGAAGCATGCTATTTGCTACTTTTTTCTTCTGTTTTGTTTTGTTTTCTCTTTCTTGTGATTCCTCCTGGTTCGAATTCTTCCTTACAACATCACTAATGTGAAAATATGTTTAATAGGAATGTATATGTAGACCCTATATCCCCATCTTGGGGAAGGGAAGAAAATTTTAAAACTCAAAAGCTTATGGAAGTGATTGTTGATAAATCAAAATAAATTAATTAAAAAATATAGTTTCAGCTGGCCCTTGAAGGAAAGCAGAAACGAGACAGGTCAAAAGGATGGGATGAGAGGGAAGGCCCTTTAGGTGAGAGAACAGTGAACAAGGATACAGAGGCCACATCAGCAATCGTTCTTCTGCCGGCTTCCCTTGCTTTGCAAGTTTGCCTGGTGCACTGGAGTGCCCCATTCTGATTAACCCCTCACCTAGGGGCTCTGTAAGAAGAGCCTATGCCCTTTCTTCCATAGTGTCTTGCATTAATAAATATCTGATGAACTGAAATGACAGATACAACGCTATGAACAAGTGGGCATTCAATGAATTTTGAAAGAGGATGCTAATGGAGAAGGAATCATAGAACACAGTATTCAGAGCCTGAAGCTACCTCATATAGCTTTTAGTCTGACCCAGAAATATCCAACAGGAGGCCAGCAACACTGCCAAGTGCACCTAAACCAGTTTCAAATGTAATTGAGACATATTTAATATAACAAATACAATAATATTATTATTGTTTAGTCGTTTCAGTCATGTCTGACTCTTCATGACCCCATTTGGGGTTTTCTTGGCAATGATACTGCAGTGGTTTGCCATTTCCTTCTCCTGCTCATTTTACAGATCAAGAAGCTGAGGCAAACAGTTAAGTGACTTGTCCAAGATCACTCAGCTAGTAAGTGTCTAAGGCCAGATTAGAACTAAGGAAGATGAGTCTTCCTGACTCCAGGTCTGGCCCTCTATCCACTGTGCCACCTCGCTGCCCTCTTGAATAGATACTCAGTACTAAATGCACATCAGATCACTTGGTTCACCTCACAAAAAATGTACACATCACAAAAGGACTCAAAGGAGTCCATGAACAGATACAAAAACACATAGAGTTCAAATAACCCATAAGACTCACCCAAGAAGATAAACACACTTTGAAATTACAGAACAAACCTTCCCTTCACCACCAATTGACTCAGGAACTCATGGCAATAGTGTGGGGTGTTGGCGAGGTCCAGATCTCCTGCCACATATACACCCTGCTGTAGCACGGTTCTAGTTCTCCAACTACAGGAGCCAGGTCAATGGTCTTCTTCCTTCTCTATGAAGCACACTACTGCGGAAATCTTCTTCAAGGACCACTTCCCACACTCTCAAATTCAGGGTCTCCCAAAGTTAGCGTTACCTAGGAAATCTCCCTTCTCTGGTGAGAAGCCTAGAGTCCCGGATCACCCTGCCTAAAGAATTCAAAGTTTTCCCCTCCTCCACACAGGAGGCAGCTATGGTGGAAAGAGCACTGACTTTGAAGGCAGAAGACCTGGGTTCAAATTCTTGTCTCATGCTTATTACCTGGGTGACTTGGGGCAACTCACTTGGGCTTCATTTTCCTCATGTGCACAATACAGGGGTTGGACTAGATGACCTATGAGATCCTTTCCAGGTCTAGATGTGTGGTGATGATGGTGAGTTTGGGGTTCATGAATACTTCCATGAGCAATCTTGGGCCAAACAGGCATGCACACATCTGGCTCTGCCTTGTATTTCTGCTACAAGTCATCATGAACTGCTCTTGGGAGGGAATACCTTCCCCTGCACTCCTTACTGCATTCTGGAGGAAGATGGAAGGGGAAAGGCAAAGAGGTAACCCTGAATAGAGAAACAACCCCGGGAGTCCATCTTATTTCTAGAGACTATGAAGTAAGGGGAAGTTCCTTTGACAAGAAGCCACCTTCCTGACTTTCAATTGCCATTCCTCTTGCAGGTAGCCTCCTTCACTCAGAACCAGTAAGAATGTGGTTCAGGGGCAGCTAGGGAGCACTGGCCCTGGAGTAAGGAGGGCCTGAGTTCAAATGCAGTCTCAGACACTCACTGGTTGTGTGACCCTGAGCAAGTCATTTAACCCTGACTACCTCCAAAACAAACAACCAAAAAAAAAAAAAAAAGAACATGGTTCGGTAAGAGGATGCATGGTACAATTCTAGGAAAGAGGTCTAATTTATATTCAAATCCCACTTCCCTCACTTAGTACCTATGTAGCCTTGAGCAAGTCACCTCTCTTCTCCTACATTCATGGGGGCCATCTCCAGTCATCCTGATCTATACGTGGCCACTGGACCCAGATGGCTGCGGAGGAGAAAGTGAAGCTGGTGACCTGCACAGTCCTTCCTCACTTAAATCCAATTCACTTGCAAGTCATGGTATCACCTTCCTGATGTCACGGTCCTCTTTGAGAATAAAGAACAAACAACAACAACAATCTTCATTTCCTATTCCATAAAATAAAGGAGGTGAAACAGTTGGCTATGGCTTCTAAGGTTCCTTCCAACAATAACAATGATTCTATGAGTTCTCTAAATCCTGTCAGCAAGGTTTCCCCTCTATGGAGAATTGTTCCCCAGATGCCTCCAAACAAAGGTTCGTACCCTATAATTTCATCAAGTTAGTTGCAAACATATCAAGTTAATCTGGGGTCACATTCTTGAAACCTCCCTTTTATACTCTTGTCAGCCACCATCTTGTTCCTAGATGACAGGCAGAATCATAGCTGTTGGCTTCTACATTTCATCCAACTCATTCAAGATTTTTGAAAGAGATCCAGGCATAAACAATATGACCCATAAAAGACCATATTCGAGTGGTGGAACTGAAGCAGAGACCTCAGCTCATCTGGTCAATGGGTATATTCCTAACCTCCCAGGACAAAGAATCTCTAGATAACGGGTTAACTTTTTGTGTGTTGTGGTCCCCTCTAGCAGTCTGGTGAAGCCAGACTCATCAGAATAATATCATAAGAGGAATAAAATAAAGTACATGGAATTACAAAAGAAACCAATTATACTGAAATAGTTATCAAAAAAAAGTTCATGAGCCTTAGGTTAGTATTTCCTGCTGTAGAAAAAAACAAAGCAATCAAAACCTGTTTCTAGTCTTAGTCAAGCATGCTGACATTAAAAAAAAACAACAACAATAATACACAGAGTAGATCCCATTAATTTGCTCATAGCAGGAAACTCCAATTTCCTGGATGTTGGGTTTGTTTGCTCAGAGGATCAATATTGATCCTGTCAGTGAGCTCTGGCAATCAAAGTCCATGGTGCTCCCAGAGAGGTAACAGAAGGTTCAGACTTCCTTGCCCCATTTCCATTACCCCTCCCACCCCCCCACCCCCCCGGACCATTATTTGTGGCATTTCCTTCTTCAGCCAGGTGCTCAGTGGATGGTTATTGCGTCTAAGGTTTTTGGACTAGAACATTTGAGTCATCAGATCACAGAATTTAGGGGTGCGAGGGACCTTAGCAATCATCTGGTCCCTCTTTCTCATTTGACAGATGAGGAAACCGAAGCCTAAAGAAATGAAGGTCCAATAAGGTAGAATTGCCACTCCGGGCTGACTTCTCCCCTGACTCCCAAACAACCAACCAAAGAAACAAATGAAAGGGATGCTGTTTCCCAAGTGAGGATCGGATTGGCATCTTCCTGAGCTTCTCCCAGAGTTGTTTTTAGTCTTCCTCAATCCCTGTAGGTCCCTGGAGAGATCCTCGTACAACATTTCTTCTGAGAAAGACCAGAGAGGGTGATTTACAAGCATTACAAGTGGCATTTGCTTTTAAGTCTTCCCGTCTTTTTTAATTGCACTCTGAAACACTCAACTCTTATTTGGCGGTAAGCTGGTTAATTAACTTCCAGGCCTTTGGGGTTTTTCTGGTCATTAGAACTGTTCTTGCTACAAAGGAGGAGGCTGAATTTCTAATGATTTCAAGAGGCAGCCACCCAACGTCTGCCATGTCAGGAGAGAGGAACCATCTCAGTATTTTACTAAAGTGATAAAGTGATAAAGTGAAAACTTTACGAGATCTACAGTCAGACTCATCTCCCAATTTTAATAACATCACTGAAAATCTCCTTTTTCAAACAGGTAATGAGGCCATCACTTTAGCTACATAGGGCTAATAAAATGTTATTAACACAGACTTTAAAATCTCCATATACCAAAAAAAATTTTTTGTAATTGCAAGATTTGGAGTCAGAGACTCTGGGCTCAATCCCAGCTCTGCTACTTACTATCTCTGTGGCTTGAGGCCACAGTTTCCTCATCTGTGAAATGGGGGTACAGGTTGGGCTAGATGATTGTAAAGGTTTCTTTCAGCTCTAAATGCTATGAACAAATTGTATTCTCATTCATCAACTTGTTATGCTCTCAACTAGAGAAGTATAAGCAATTCAAGGGTTTGATGAGAAGCAACATGGGTAATGAAAAGAACGCTGGATTAGAACCAGGACACCAATGAAATCATAGCTTCACCTGCATCTGTCATCTCCTTCCTCCCTCCTCCTCACCCACCAGGTGTGGACCCTAGCCAGGTCCACATATAACAACGTGTATTTCTATATCATGTTAAGGTTTAGAAAACACTTTTCCCACAACACCTCTAAGATGTAGGTAGTTCAAGAATTATTATCCCCATTTTATTTTTTTTTTTGTTTTTGTTTTTTTGGTTTGTTTTTTTTTTAGGCAATTGGGGTTAAGTGACTTGCCCAGGGTCACACAGCTAGTAAGTGTCAAGTGTGTGGTCTGAGGCCAGATTTGAACTCAGGTCCTCCTGAATTATCCCCATTTTAGAGATGAAGAAAGTGAGGCTCAGAGCAGTCATGTGTCATGTCTAGGATCATATAACTAGTAAGTTCTGGAGCTGAAATTTGAGCCCAGGTTTCTCCAGCATTCTTTGCTCTTGACAAAGCTGTCTTTATTGAGCCAGTTCTGGAGGACATATGATCCTGAGATGAAAGACCAAAGATATTTTCACATAAGAAAAGCCTAATTAATATGATGGCCTTTCTTTGCAATAATCCTGAGAGGAAACAATTTTTAAAAAGCAAGTCCATGCACTGGGCTAAGTATCCTTCCTTCAAAACTGTCATTAGCCTGAATTTGGTGTCTATATCGCCATCATTATTATCCTCGATGAAGACTCCATGGAGAAATATTGCTGAAAACCCTGTGGAATCAGAAGGTGGGGATGGCTTGATACCTGCACCAATGGAGGAAATCCCAACATTGAGCTCCCAAATCCACTGAAGTATTGTTATTTTTTAGATTACTTTTCAAAGTAGCTTCCATTTACTGACTGCTTTTCCTCAACACTGCTGAGAGGCAGGTGGAGCAATCAGCATCTTTTTACAGGAAGGCAGTTTGGAGTAGAGGAGAGAGAAATTGGTCTTAGCATCATAAAGATCTGTGTTCAGCCTCTGCCTTTGACCCATACTGGTGGAGCGACCCTGGGCAAATGCCCTAACCTGGGGTGGGAAACCTGCAACCTGCATGCAACCTCAAGGCTACATGTGGCTCCCTAGGTCCTCAAGTGCAGCCCTTTGACTGAATCCAAACTTCACAGAACAAATCGCCTTAACAAAAGGATTTGTTCTGTAAAACTTAGACTCCATCAAAAGGCCGCACCCAAGGACCTAGAAGGCCACATGTGGCCTCAAGGTTGCAGGGTCTCTACCTCTGCAACCTTTCAGGGCCTCAAGCAAACTCTCTAAGACAAGGGTCCTTAACCTGGGGCCTGAGAATTTGTTTTAAAAAATATTTTGCAAACTGTATTTCAGGACACACAGAAGGTTAAAAACCCATGCTCTAAGATTACGACTTACAGAAGGTGCCAACATGCGTTAGTAGAGAGAGTTTCATTACTTGAGTTACCCACACTAATGCAATCACTGGTCTCATCCCTATTACTCTCCCTTACATGTAAGAAGGTTAAGGCTCAGATGGGCAAAGCCACTTTCCCCAGGTCACACAGCCAGACCTGGCAAAACCAAGATTCAGATCCAAGTCTGATTGTGAATGTCCTGGGATTTGACCACACTAAACTTCTTGTTTAACTTCAATGCCAAACAGATAGTCGCAGTGCACGGGCATGAGCCTACCCTTCAACTGCCCCATATGGTATTAACATTATTATTCCACTTCAGTGATAAATCTGTGTTTACATTTCAGCTTTAATCTCAGCCCAGCAGGAAGGGTCATTAGCTGTTACTGAGAAAGTTTCCTTATTAACTTACTCAAGGTGTTCTCAGCTAGACTGAAGGCCCCAGGGACAGCTAATGGGGAAACCAAACCTTCTCCCATTCATTGGATCAGCAGCTGGGCTCAGGCCTGAGTGGGTGAGGGAAGGTTTCAGCAGCTGATGCCTACTGGTAATTAGAAAAGGCCTCCACTCCCCTCCTCTGGCTTCCTCACACCTGCTGGGCTTATTAGTGGTTTCATTAACCAGGCCCACAATTGATTGAGCAAAGATTTCAGATCACCTCCCAGAACAACTACTGGGTAAGACCTGAGGACAGCCTGCAAACTCAGATGGGCCCTTGGGGAAAGAAGATTTTTCTCAGCTTTGGGGTCCAAATCCTGCATATACTGCCACAGATGCCTCTAAGAGCAAGAACCGTGTCTTCCTTACCATTGAAGGAACGAAGGAGACAAGAACTTATTAAGCACCTACTATGTGCCAGGCACTGTGCTAAACACTTTTTGCAAATATCTCATTTGATCCTTACCTACCCTGGGAGGTAGGTGCTTCTATTATCCTCATTTTACAGATGAAGAAACTGAGGTAGACAGAGGTTAAGTGACTTTCCCGGGGTCACACAGCTAGTAAGTTTCTGAGGTCAAATTTGAACTCAGGTCTTCCTGACTCCAGGCCTTTTCCATCGCACCCCTAGCTGCCTCAAGTTGAGGTCCAAGTACTATCTGTGTTGAACTAGGAATTAGAAGGGGGGGCAGGGATTGATTCTGTTTTTGCCTTTGTAATCTCAGTGTTTAGCCCAGCGCCTGGCAGCAGGTACTTAAATGCTTGTTGCTTTTCTGTCGGGCATAATCAGGCTGGCAGGGACGGGCAGCAGAAGGGGAGGTAGAAGACCAGTGTTCCAGTACTAGCTCTATCATTATCTAGTCATGTGACTTGGTCAAGGGGCAGCTTCTCCAGGTCTGTCTTCTCGCCTGTAAAAGTGCAGGAATCCCTGCTCTGACTGCTTCAAGGGGCCGTTGTGAGAAGTGGACTGAGAGCAATCCCACGACACATATATCAGATTTAACTCTACCACATTAGACTGTAGCCTCACCTGCCCTCAAGAGGCTTACATTCCAGGACAGGGATATCAAGAGAACAAAGAGAAAAACAGAAAAGCTTCAGCTGTGAATTTCACAACTGATAAACTGAGGGACTGTACCTCCTTCTCTAAGGAAAACAAGGAATTTAGCAGATATGCCCTAGGGATGAATGGAGGGATGGTTGAGAGAGGACTGCCAAATCAAGTCCACAACCATTTACTAAGTGCCTATGAGGTACAAGGCACTGGGGACACGGACCAAAAAAAATCTACTGAGGTGATACAACAATAGAATAGTAAATATAGAATAATTTAAGGAGAGAAAAAATAACAACCAGGGGCATTAGGAAGGGCTAAGGCTAAAGAGGGAAGTCTGAGGGAAGGACAGAGCACAGAGTCAGAGGGAAGGAGAGAAAGCACAGAAGATGGAGGGATGCGTGAGCGGATGGGTAGAAGGAGGATGCTGACGCTAGAACAGTCTCCTGCCCGGGAGCAATGAAGTTGGCCCACAGGACTCACAGCACACATGTCTTTACTCTCGGATGACCTGAGTCTGTTCCATCTCTGCAAAGTCCTGCTCTGTCCACAAATGTCTCCTCATCTGGGTTGAGTTTGGGTCTTGGTACATAAAATCCCACCTCTCCTCACTCCTTTCCAGGACCAAGAGCCCTGTGGTCACAGGTTCACCGTGGAGAGAGTACCAAATACTAGGATGGGTTTTCGAATGGTCCAAGTCACGTACACTGTATCTCATTCTAACATTGAGCTCTTACTCCAGATTGAACTTTAACCCCCCCCAAAAAAGTATGTCAGTCTCAATGATTGTAAGAAAAAAAGTAGATCAGAGGAGGCAGCTAGGTGGCCCAGTGGAAAGAGTACCAGCCCTGAAGTCAGGAGGACCTGAGTTCAAATCTGGCCTCAGACACATAGCACTCACTAGCTGTGTGACTCTGGGCAAGTCACTTAACTCCCAATTGCCTCACCAAAAAAAATTAAAAATAAATAAATTTTTAAAAAGTAGATCACTAGATTGTACATGCAGTAAAGAGTCTAAATTTTGTTGGTGGTGTGGATAGAGTGCTGCCCTTAGAATTAGAAAGACCTGAGTTCAAATCCTGCCTCAGAGACTTATTAGCTATGTGACTCTGGGCAAGTTATTTAACCTCTCTTGGCCTCAAATTCCTCATCTGTAAAATAAGGATAATAATAATACCTTCTTCACAAGGTTGTTGGGAGGATCAAAGGCCATAATGGATGTAAGTGCTATGCAGACTTTGAAGTGCTAGGGAAATGTCACCTACTTTAGCAAGGCCATTGGGTATCAGCTTCCCCTCATCCTGTAGCAACAGCAGCAACAGCAATAGCAACAAATACAGGAAAGAAGGACACTACCAGCAACTCAAGCAGAGTGTTCATGACCACTATGGAGAGTGAACAATAACAATCTAGAAATTTATACAATCCTAATGTAGCTTTGTTCAAAGAGGAAGCATGTTACAGTGGATAGAGAACAGGTTTTGAAATTAGGAAGAACTGTGCTTGATTCCAGTCTCTGACCTACACACACAGCATGACTGTGTGCCCCCGGGCAGATCACTTCACCTTTAGTGATGCCCTAAACCAAGGGTGGAGAACCTGGGGCCTCAAGGCCACAGGTGGCCCTCTAGATCCTCAAGTGAGGCCCTTTCACTAACTCCAAACATCATGAGGCTGCAGGTTCCCCACCACTGCCCTAAACTCTCTAAGACTATAAATGGCAGAAAAATTTCTCATCTGCATTGGCAGAGACTTTTTCTTATGGGAAGTTCTCTACACCAATGATATCAAAGGTATAGACAAAATGTACCCTTTTCCGCTTCAGTCCCCAAATGCTCTTTTAAAAAAAAAATTAATTCTTTTTGAACAAACAAAAATTTATTTTCTCTTCTTCCTACTTTCCCTTCCAAATGGAAAAAAAAAACCCAACTACAACAAACTGCAAGGTCAAGAAGACAAGGCATTATCCATGTCCATCTGTACCCTGAGTCCATCATCTGTCAGGTAGAATGTTTCATTATGGGTCTTCTGGAATCGTGATTCGTCATTGTATTGATCCATGTTCTTAAGTCTCACAGAGTTGTTATAGTGTTATTATTTTACATAAATCATTCTGGTTCTGATCACTTCAGTCTGCATCAGTTCATGCAAGTCTTTCTAGATTTTCTGAAACCATCCCTTTCATCATTTCTTAGAGTAAATAGTATTCCATCACAATCATATACTGTAACTTGTTCAAACACTCCCCAACTAGGGGGCATCTCCTTATTGTCCAGTTATTTGTCGCTCCAAAACCCTTTTTCTTTTTCTTTGATCTCCTTGGTGGATAAGACTGGTAGTAGAATATTGCTGGTATGCACAGCTTAGTAACATTTGGAGCATAATTCCAAATTGCTTTCCAAAATGACTGGATCAATTCACAGCTACACCATGGGTCCTTTTTTACTACATTTGATCTCTTTGGGATATAAACCTAACAGTGGTATTGCTATGTCAAAGGTATACACAGTTTAATATCTTTGGGGTTTTAGTTTCAAATTGCTTTCTAGAATGGCTGGACCAGTTCACAGTTCCAACAACAGTAAATGCACCTGTTTTCACACAGCGCCTCTAGCATCTGACATTTTACGTGTTTTTGGTCAACTTTGCCAACCTGATGCAACCCAGGAAGTTTTAAAGATAAATACTCACAGTAACTCTTAAAGGAAAGTCTAAATTACAATGCAGTACTTTTCTCATTAATTTTTGACACATTTTATAAAGAGCCCTTAATTTTCAGTTTAGAAATAAAAACTCTAAATTTAGAACTTTTGGATTATCTTTAACCCTGGAAAGGAAAGAAGAGAGGACGAAAGGAAAGAAGAGAAGAGAAGAGGAGCGAGTTCATTTTTGCCCCCAAAAGGAAGGGAACTTTTCACTTTACTCTTCAGTTTCTCCCTTCCTATCAGCTATTTCCAGAAGGAGCTGCTGACTGGAGACAACTTATTTAAATTATAGCTATTTGCATACAACCCTTACTTAGTTAACTTATTTCCTAGCAACACATAGCATCCTGAATCTTTTACAAACCACTTTCAGTTAAGAGAATTTTCCTGAAATAATTTTCCGAGATATTTTGAGCAACGTTTAACCAGGCTTTACAAAAAAAAAACCAAAAAACAAAACCCTGCAAATTTAAAATGGCTTCATTCTCATGCTATACAGATGAAATAAGGGCTAATGATCAGGTTTCTCCACCGATCAGATTCACAGATGAGACTTCTTTCCGATGATGGTCTGGCTGAGCACCAAAGACACGTCGTGTGTCTGTCTTGCATCAGGGGCTCAGTGTTTGGCTATGGAACAAAAGCTAACAGCTTCATGAGTCCATAACTTTAAACTCCACACAATGGTGTGACCAATCAGGCATATCTAGGTCTTATCTTCACTCCACTCCACTCTCTTGCATTAAAATCATTGTTTTGTAAATTGAGGAGTCTTTTTATGAACTGGTGTAGAGCAAAGAAAGGAGGACCAGAACAATGTACATGATGACAACAGCCACGTAAAATGAAAACACTAAAAGACAGCTGAACTCACAATAAATGCAATTACCAAAATTGTTACCAGAGGACAGATAACAAAACATATCACTCTCTTTTCAGGAGAAGGTAAGAGACTATGAGGGCTGAATTTGGCATATGCTGTCAGACTAGGTAATTGTATTGACTGATTTTATTCATTTTTTCTTTGTTCTAAAGGAGATTTCTATGGAGGAGAGGGGAAGGAGAGAGATTGGGAAATGTCTATGGTATAAAAAAAAGTAAAAGAAAAAAGCTTTTAAAAATAGAGGAGAATATACAATACAATGGACACACATTTAAAGGTCATAAGTAATGTTATACTCCACAGAACATAGAATTATCAGAACTGGAAAGGATGTCAGAGATGAGAAGAGTGAAGCCCAAGAGGGGTCAAAAAAGCAAAGCCATAACTAGGAATCCTTGCATCCAGGAGAAATTCAGCTGGAGGTGGAGATGAAGGTAGTAGCTACACAGACAACAGGCTGACTACAAGTACAGGAATACCAGGACAGAGGCCAGCACCTTGCAGGGAGTCTGGCCTTTGCCCCTATGGGCCTTGTTGGTGAAATGTAAAAGCATACCCTAGAAGGAGGACCACCCCAGCTACCAGACCCTTGGGGTCATCAAGCAATTTATCAATAAACATTTACTAAGCATCTTCTATGTGCCAGGCACTGTGCTAAGTGCTGGGCATACAAGAAGAGGCAAAAGACACTCCCTGCCCTCAAGAAGCTTGTAATCTAATGAGGGAGACAAGAAGCAAAGACAAAGTAAACTACATACAAAATAAATACAAGTAATTAAGAGGGTTCAAGAAAAGTTTCCAGTAAAAGAAAGGATTCTAGCTGGGACTTAGAGGAAGCCAAGGAAGCCTATAGGTGGAGCAGAGGAGGGAGAGTGTTCCAGGCATGGGGGACTAGCAGAAAAAAATGCCAGGAGCCAAAAGAAGGGAGCGTCTTGTTCATGGAACAACCGGAAGCCAGCATCCCTAGATGGAAGAGTACATGCCAGGGAGTAAGTATAAGAAGACTGGAAAGGTAGGAGGGGGCTAGGTTATGAAGGACTTTGAATGCCAAAGAGAGGATTTTCTATTTGATGCTGGAGGTAATCGGGAGCCCCTGGAGTTTATTGAGAAGGGGGGTGACGCAGTCGAACTTGCGCTTTAGGAAAATCACTTTGGTGGCTGAATGGAGGATGGATTGAAGTGGGGAGAGCCTCTGAGGCAGGCAGACCAACCAGCAGGCTATTTCTGTAATCGCTGCATGAGGTGGTGAGGACCTGAATTAACGTGATAGAGGTGCTAGAGGGGAGAACGGGACATATCTCAGAGATGTTGGAAAGGTGAAATCACTAGGCTTTGGCAATGGCTTGGATATGGGGGGAGGGGGTGAGAGATAACGAGGAGTCCAGAATGCCTTTGTGAGCCTGAGGAGCTGAGTCATGGACCAAGTGGTGACATGAACCATTGGAGAATCTTGAGGCAAAGAGTGAGGGTGGAGGTCACAGGAAGGGAATATGAGCACACCTTATACCGTTGGCATCTTGGGTCGGCCTGCACAAGTTACAGCTCTTCCCCAAGGTCACTCAGTCAATCTGGATGAGAAACGATAGACAGTGAATTCCCATCAGCCATTGCTCCTGCATCACCCCGTAGCCCCGGCCAGATCTCTCCTAATCTCTCCGTGCCTCTTCTTTTCTGTTAAAGTAGAATCATTGACCTCCCTCCTTGGGCTACTGCAGTAACAGCTAAAGCATATTGTCAGGTACCACGCACTATATAAATGCTTAATGGTGATAAATTGTATTTGGTCCCCATCCAAAAAGTTATTCTAGCAGCATTTTCCAGCAAGCACTGGTCCCAAAATAAGTCAGGCCTCAGCAAGCATGGAGACCTCAGTAATTATTTGAGGGGAGATTATGTCTGTTATAAAAAATATGCAAAGTCACAGAATCATGGAACCTTAAAATATTGAAAGGCTTTAGGGGTCATCTAGTCCATCCCTCTGCCCAAGACAGGCACCCTGACTCTAACACCCCTGGCAGGTGATTACTGACAGTACATGCTCGAACATTGAGGTTCAGTCATTTTCAGTCACATCTGACTCTTTGTGACCCTGTTTAGGTTTTCTTGGCAGAGATGCTGGAGGGGTTTGCCGCATCCTCTTCCAGCTCATTTTACAGATGAGTAAACTGAGGCAAACAGGGTTATGTGACTTGCCCAGGGTCACACAGCTATAGTAAGTGTCTGAGGCCAGATTTGAACTCAGGAAAAAGAGTCTTCCTGACCCCAGGTCTGGCCCTCTCTCTATCCATTGCACCACCTAGTTGCCCTGAACAATGTTAACCTCCTGTGGAGTTACTGGCCGATTCTGGTTTTTAAAAAATATCTTTGTTACATAATTTTGGTTGGTGAGCTGCTCAAGGGCAGGAACTGTCTTTTGCCTTTCTTAGTATCTCCAGAACTTAGCACAGTGCCTGGAACATAGTAGGTGCTTTATAAATGTTCACTGACTGAATGATTAACCTCAGCTCCCTTAGCTTTAAATCCAGAACTACTTCCAATGCAACACACATTTTCTCTGGTACTTAATACCTGTGGAGTCTTGGACAGGCAAGTAGCTTCCCTTCCCTGAATATTGGTTTCCTCATCTGTAAAAACAAAAAATTGGACTAGATGATATATTTAAGGTTTCCTCCAGCTCTAAAGCCCAGCTCTGCCACTCATTGAGTGGTCTTGGGCAGGTCATATTACTTCTTTGAGTGTGTGTCTTCTCACCTGTTTGTAACAAGTATATCAGTCTGGTTCCTACCAACAGTCAAGACCCTAGAGCATACTGCACTCTGCCCCATGGATATCCAGGGCTCTTATCTTAGAGGCAGCCAGATGACACAGTGGATAGATCAAGTGCTTGGCCTGGAGTCAAGAAATTTTGTCATTTGTCGTTCAGTTGCGTCTGACTCTTTGTGACCCTATTTGGGGTTTTCTTGGCAGAGATGCTGGAATGGTTTACCATTTCCTTCTCCAGCTCATTTTACAGATGAGGAAACTGAGGTAAACAGAGTTAAGTGACTTGTCCAAGGTCACACAGCTAGTAAGGTCTGAGGCCAGATTTGAACTTAGGTCTCTGGCTCTCTATATGCTTCGACACTCAGCCACCTCAAAGTCAGAAATATCTGAATTCAAATCCAGCTTCTGATACTTTCTAGCTATATGACCTGCACCAGTCATTCAACCTCTCTCTGCCTCAGTTTCCTCAAATGAAAAATGGGGATCAGAAGAGCACCTACGTCCCAGGGTTGTGAGGGTCAATGAGATCATATCTGCAAAGTGCTCAGCATATTATCTGGCACGTGATAGGCACTTACGTAAATGCTTATAACCTTCCCCTTTTCCCTCTTCTAAGAATATCTGCCATTCACGATGTGTCCCTCCTATGGTATGGCCCCCACCTACTGGCCCCTCCTATTTCTTCCTAACCTAACTTGTTTTTTCAGTCATTCCAACCTCAATCGTCATGATTAAACAAGCTGTTTAATTAGATTAGAGGAAAGCATAGTGAAAAAAAAATCATAATGTTCAACATTAATATTATAAAATGAAACATTCCAAACATTTTCCAGCTCCAGTTCCATGGCAAACCCTACCCACAGGTTGAAGTCTGTTTTCTCCCTTCTCCCAGCCACAGCATGGGAGTGAAAGAACTAACCCAAAAGTTCAGTATCTTATAAGAGACTTTCCATCTTTCAGGAAAATAAGAGCAAGACACTGGAAGCTAATTGACAACAGGACTGGAGAGTGCTACATCAGCTCTGCTGATTCTTATGATCACAGCTGCAAGGGAAAACAGGAATGCAAGACCATTCCTCTAGGGGCCCAGGGTCTCCAAGTTATCTTCCAGGATCTAAATCCTGCTTTCTGCCCGTACAACCCCAGAAAAGGTTCAAAACATTCAGAGGCTGATGCCCATAGGAGGCAGACAATTTGCCCTGAGTGATTAAATGTTAGCTCTTTCAGGGTAAAGATTTTGTTGGCTGGTTGGCTTTGCATTGTCTCTCTATCACCTTGCACTTTGCCTGGCACACAGTAAGCATTTAATAAATGATTGTTTCGTGAAACTAACGCTGACAACGGAAGGCGGGTACTGGCATAGCCATATGTAGCTTACCCACTCATAGCTCATCATCTCATGCTCAGCTACTACCAGTCCGTGCCTCAAGGCTCTTTCCCTTTGAAGCTCTGTTCATAAGATTATGCCTCCAGAATCATTGTTTCCCCACAAGTCCATACGTCCCATCCAAGTCTACATCATCAATAGCCCATCTGGGTCTCATTCCAAGACACAGTATCATCAATTCCCAATAGGGGATTCTGGGCTAAAAGTCATACCCCATCTACAAGTAAAATGATGGGGTTGGACTAATGATCTCTTATTCTTCCAGCTCTAAATTTATGATATTATGATCTAATGATGCTAAGCAGTCCCATTAATCTTCACTGTTCCCCAGTGAAAAAATTTCAAGATCACCCTGATCACCATTCCCTGACTTTATTCAGATTTGTCAATATCTTTCTTAAAATGTCATATCTGGAATTAAACATGGTACTCCTGGTATAATCTGAGCCATGAAAAGCATAGAGGGCTAATACCTCTCCTGGTTTGGACATTCAACTATTAATGCAACCTGTATCCACTCCAGTATCTTTGTCAAGAAAATCCTAAGTGTGGGGCAGCTAGGTGGCGAAGTCAATAGAGCACCGGCCCTGAAGTCAGGATTACCTGAGTTCAAATCCAGCCCCAGACCAAACACTAGCTGTGTGACCCTGGGCAAGTCACTTAACCCCAACTGCCTAAAAAAACCAAAAACCAAAAAACAAAACAAAAAAAGAAAACCCTGAGTGGGGTCACAAAGAGTGGGACGTGACTGAAAGTGATTAAACAACAACAAATAGTGTTAGCATCTCTGTAGCTACATCTTACTAGTCTGTGTGTGCTCCTCCTCACCCCACCTTGACTCTCAACATCTCTTCCTCTGTCTTCCCCTTGTCCCATTATTGTGCTCGTTTCCTTTCTACTGTAGTCCATCCAGATTGCCTCAGCCAATAATACCCTGTATTCCCACTGTCTTCAAAACCTTTCCCTTTCTGAAATGTCTGCATAGGCTTTTGCTTATTTTCCTTCTTCAGTTCTAGGTTCTATTTTTCCTGTTCTACACAATTAAACATCTGCCTCCCTCTCATCCTCCATGTCTAGTGAATTTGCTTCGGAGAAGCCCAGTGTCAATGTGAGAAGCTGGAGGCACTTCAACACCGAAAACATGGTTTATGAAGCCTCCTATTTCTAGCTGACAGCCTGCTTGGAAAGGCAGCCACTGATCGCTCAAAACCATAGTAAAAATGTTGGGAGAGAGTATTTGGAAATACAACTAGACCATAAAAATTGCTGTCTGCAGGAAAATGGGGCAGGACTCCTCTTGTCTTCCCCGCTAGACTTTCAAACTTGAGCTCAAAGACCTGGCTGAAGACCTGCCATGAAATGTTGAGACAAGTACAGAGAGAGGAAAGAAGCCCAGGCTATCTATGTTTTAGTCAGTCATGTCTGACTCTCTGTGACCCCATTTGGGGTGTTCTTGGTAAAGATACTAGAGTGGTTTGCCATTTCTTTCTGCAGCTCATTTTATCAATGAGGAAACTGAGACCAACAGGGTTAAGTGACTTGCCCAGGGTCACCCAGCTAGTGTCTGAGACTGGATTTGAACTCAGGTCTTCTTGACTCCAAACCCTGAACTCTATCCACTGAGCCACCTAGCTACCCAGGCTATCAATAGTCATATGAAAAAAAAAAGGATCCAAAAATACTAATTAGAGAAATGAAATTAAAGCATTTCTGAGATTTCATGTTATACCCATTAGAGAAGCAAAGATTACAAAAACAGAAACTGATAAATGATAAATGCTGGAAGGGGCAAGGGAAAATAGGCACACTGAAGCAGTGATGGTAGATTTTTAACTTTTTTTTGTCACAGATACTTGTGGCAGTCTGGTAAAGCCTCTGGATTCCATTTTTTTAATACATAAAATAAAATATATGGGAATTCAAAGGAAATCAATTCAATTAAAAACACAGAAACCAATTTTTTTTTAAAGTTAAGGACCCCAGGATAAGAATTCATGCTCTTAAGAGAACTGTCTGGGCAGCAAAAAAATAACTAAATAGAAATAAAAAGATTAAGAGACATACCCAAGGTTGCATATAGTATATGCCAAAAGTAAGACTTGAACCCAAGTCTTCCTAACTCCATGGCTGCCCCACTATCCAGTGAGTGGCATCCAGGATACAGCAAGGGACTTGAACTCAGGACAACTGGAGGAAGAAAAGACTTTCCTAGCTGCACAACCCTAAGCAAATCACTGAACCTCTTCCTGCTTTGGTTTTCTCATTTATAGAAGCAAGATAATAATAGTACCTGTCTCCAGGGCTGTTGTGATGATCACATGATATAACATATGTAAAAATGCTTTACAATCCTTAAAGCAACATGTAAATACTAATTATGATGTTAAGGATACCACACTGCTTCTCAGTAACTATCCTGTTACCCTCATCCTCAATCTTTACTTGTCCAGGTACATGCCTAATTTCTTCCACTGGCCCTCGTCATCCTCTTCTAAGCCAATTCCAAACTGTTATTGTCTATTCTAATATACATTATCCATCAATGAATACAATACTGCAGATGTGATCTGACGTGCCAGAGTATAGTAGGATAGCCTTGACCTGATTTCTACTCTTCTATTAACCTGTTACATTCATTGTTACTACACCATTGACTCATTGAGTAGACTGCAGCCCATTGAAACCCCAAGGTATTTCTCACATTCTCTGTGGATGGAGCGCTGGGCTTGGAGTCAGGAAGACTCATCTTGCTGAGGTCAAATCTGGCCTCAGACACATACTAGCTGTGTGACCCTGGGCAAGTCACTTAACCCTGTTTGACTCAGTTTCTTCATCTGTCAAATGAGCTAGAGAAGGAAATGGCAAATCACTCCAGTATCTTTGTCAAAAAAAACCCTAAATGAGGTCACAAAAAGTCAGACACAACCAAAAAAAATTTTACTTAACAATAACAACAATATTGTTCATTTTAATATTTGTTATTCATCAATGAATACAATACTGCAGATGTGGTGTGACCATGGCAGAGTACGGTGGAATGACAGCCTCCCTCAACCTGACTTCTACTCTTTTATTAACTCCTTACATTTGTTGTCTACCACACTGTTGATTCATTGAGTGGATTTTAGCTGCTTAAAGCTCCAAGGTCTTTCTCACATTAAATTGCTTTCCAGCTACATTTCCCCCCAGTCTGTACTTGTGCACTGATTTTTTTTTCTGAACCAGAGGGTACAACTTTGCATTCTCTCCTATGACACTTTATTTTACCTTTAGTCCACCCTCCTATATCAGTGGTATCAAACTCAAAATAGAAATAAATCTCTGTGGGCTGCATATTGACTTAGAAAACCACAAATTGGCATTATCTATGTTGTATTACATTTTTATTTGTTTTGTTAAACATTTCCCAATAACATTTTAATCTGGTTCTGGCCTTGTCCACTGGCAGTCCTGAATTTGATGCCTCTATTCTAGATTTTTTAAGACGCAGAATATGCTATCATCCAGTGTATTTATCCTTTTCTCCCCATCTTGTGTCCTTTGAAAATTTGATCAGCATGCTATCTATGCCTTCATCCAAATCATTGATAAAAATGTCTGTCAAAGAGAACAGGGCCTACATCAGGGCCCTGGGCCTCCTGGTTGACAGCTTCCCCTTCCTCTTCCTCCCCTCGGGTGAAACTATAAGACAGCCAAAGAAATGTGGCAGTTATCAGGGAAGAGTGAAGAGGATATAAAGCCAGGGGCCTTCTTTTCCTTCTGAAACAAGTCTTGTGGGACCTGGGCACATTCAGCTATTCATGACATCTTTCTTTCCTTTTCCGAGAACATTTTGAAATTGCAGTCTTTGCGCTTCAAGCTTTCTAGGAAGCTTCTCAGAGCTCTTTTTCTTGGGTCACTTATATCTTCATGCCAGGTAAGGCTTCAAAACTGGAGGACCAAGTGCTAAATAATCTATCAGGACACCTATGAAGATAGAATCCTTTTGGGTTTTCCCTTCCTGTATATGCATTTGACCTGTGAGTGCTGATCAGGATATTTGCATTAGACTTCTAATTCCTTATACAAAGTAGTTATTTGGTAGCAAGGCATATTTATTTTTGAGCTAAAATTTCTTCAAAGTAATAAATATATACTATGATTCCGGGCAATTCTCGTAGACTCATTTTCAAGGAGAAACGTGTGTGTGTCTGTTTGATTTATTATGTACCACTTGTCAATGTGTGTTACTGCCAAAGTGAAAAGATCCTTGAAACGACAAGATGATTTATCTCAAAATGTCGCAAATACTCTGTCCTTCTCTCCCTGTAATTAGAACTTAGACCATGAGCCTGGGATCTGGGGTTCTGAGAGTTGAGCTTTCACCTTATCTTATGGGGAACCCAGCCACCACATCATTTCTCAGTCATTTCCAAACCTGCCCTCTATTTATTGTTTTCTTCCATTAAAATTTAAGTTCCTTGAGGACAGGGAGTGTGCTTTTTGCTTGTTTTTCTATCCTTAGCATTCAGCACAGTGTCTAAAGTTCTTTTACATTCATTCAGAATCTGGGGGAAGAATTGCATTAATGTTTTGGTAGAAAATGCACCTAGAACCCTTCTAGCAGAATTTGAACTGTCTTGTTAATATGTTCATATATTGTTTTCTCAATAGCCCTCATTCTATTGCCCAAGACATTCATTCAACCAGCATTCATTCATACATTCATTCATTCATTCATTCAATAAACATCTATTGACTGTCTACTGGATATTCAGCACTGTGCCAGGTGCAGTAGTCTCTAGTCTTCAGGTTACATTGTCCAGTTGGGAAGAAATTAGTTGCAAATAACTTAAGGCAATATAAAGTCTACAGAAAAGCATCATCAAGTTGCAGACAGAAAGCCAATCTCAAAGTCAGGATGACCAGATTGGCTGTGTGACCCTGGGCAAGTCACTCAGCTTCTTAGGGTTCCCAAGCAACTCTCTAAAACTATAAAATGCAGAGGTGTCAATAGGCATTGTTAGAGAGAATTCCTCACCCTCAGCTCCCTAAGGTAATGAAATCACTGTCCAAATCAAAATAAATAAATAAAACAAAGGCCATAGGAATTCAGGCTTCAGTTGTCAGGAAAAAATTTGCCTACTCATTTAAAAAAAATGTTTTTATATCTATAGTAATATACTACAGAGAAATGATCTTAGGAGGAAGAATATAAGGTATAATGGAAGCTGGACATGGGGCTCACTCATCAGGAGCTGAGTCTGCTCTGCTTCTGAATCGGGTCAGGGACAGATGCAACGATGGGGGTGGGATGAGTTTGCTTACTCTTTTTAGCAGTTACTTTAGAAGTCACCAAGATCCCAAAGGCAAAGGCTCTTTCCTTCCCTCCCCCACCCCCACCACAACCCTGCCCTGCGCCTACCACTCAATACCTCTGCAATCCATAGCCCACTGACAGTTCCCCACCATTAATGGAGCCACAAGCCACCTCATGGGCTGGAAGTTGCAAAGCTACCTCAAGGAAGGTGACCTATAAATCCTGATGAAATTACCTCAGAGTTCTGGCGCTACCTCATCAGATCTGATCAACAATTTCTATTCAAGGTGCCTCCCTTGCTAATCCCCCATCCCCAGGCAGCTGCTAACCTGGAACATGAATCTCCCCAGTGAGACTCTGGCTAACTGGGAAGGGGGAGCACTGGGGAACAGAAGTAGATGGGGTGGGGATGAGATGAAAGGAAGGAATATAAATCCTTCCTGAGCTCTGCTGACACTGATGGTTTCCTGCCAGATTTAATATCCCCAAGAGTTACTTGTTGAAGATTATCAATTGCGGTGTGATGTGAGGGGAAAGCCGCAAGTCAAATGTCTATTATATAGGTGACCACAAACAAAAGCCATAACTGTTGACTTTTTAATTTTAATAATATAGACCAGGAAGAGATAAAAAACCCACACTGATTCCTTGTCTTGACTAGCATTATGGTCATGCAAAAAACATGTTATACACTGCCTTGGTGTTTCATTTTTGTATGTAACTTATCTTCCACACCAGACAATGAGCTGCTAATGGGCAGAGATCACTGGGTCTTACATTTCATAGATACTGCCTCCTTCCCCCAACACAGGGGTAATCCATCAGGCAGAGTGAATCTGGGCAACCACCCCAGGGAAGTGTCAAACCTTGGGGGAGCGCCTACTAGAAGCAGGTAACAGGGCAATTGCAAAAACTTCAGGAAGAAAACTTGAAGGAAAAGTGGTTCCCTAGCTTATCAAGTAAAAGATTTGAGGCTCTCTCATAGATATAGCTAGCATTAACTCATAATACTCTCCACCACCAGCTGAACAAAGTATGTGGGTGAGAGCACACCTCTCCCCTTCACCATACAACATACCCTTTTGCTTCTTCAGTGCTTCCTTGATATTCATTTTGACCAGGTACTAAAAATGTTCCCAGAGTCCCAAAGAGCGACTGATCCAGCAGAGTATAAAGCACATGAAAGGTGTGTAGTAACTACTGCCAATCAACTGAACGGCATCTGCTCTGAGGAACTAGAAAGCCAGAACAACATATGAAGGCAGTTCAGCACAATAACTCCAAAGAAATGGATCCCATAATCACAACACTGTCTTCCATTAAAGTTTCACTGATTCCTCACCTTGGTATTAAAGGGTTCCTGGGTTCTCAATGGCTAAGACAGCGAGCACCAGCATCTCTGACAGCTTCCACCAAGCTGGAAGGGCTTGAGGTACAGGACCTGTGACTGGCTACTTGCCTGTGCTCAATGGCCAGCCTACCTCAGACCAGAGGGTCATCACCAAGCTGGTCCAAAGTAATGACTTTTTAAAGCCCACAGTAACACAGGAAGATCATCTACCCTATGTACTAAAAAGATTTTGATGCGCATGAACAGGAGTGATAGCATTACTAACCTAATTACAGATCTTAGAAGTACCAAAATCTCCATTTTCCTGCCTTTGTCCTTCACCTTAGAACTGGAGGGAAAGTACTAATGTTCTACCAAGACATGATAGACAGTCATAGAAGCAGACTCCAGCTGGAGTCAATCCTCAGGCTGTCTTTTCTCCTATGTCTGGGACATTGTTTTAGGATGGTAATAATAACATAACCCTACCTCTTGCTTTTTAAAGAAAAGTATATTAGATTCAATGTTATTTTCAAAGTTTCTGTGTTTCCCTCTGAATTTCCATCTGTTACTTTGTGAGCATTTTTAAAGATGTTTCAATGCCTTTTTAATATTTTCCTGCAACACTAATACTAGCTCTCCTCCCATAAAAAAGGGAAAACCACAATATCTGTAATAAGAAGAGTCAAGTAAAACGAATGACCACATTTGCCATATCCAAAAATGTATATCCCATTCTGCACCTTGGGTCCATCACCTCTCTGTCAGGAATTAAGTAGCATGCTTCCTTATAGGACCTCTGGAATTGTGATCAACTGCACTGATCAGAGTTCTTAGGTCTTTCCAAGTTATTTTTCTTTATAATGTTATTATTATTGTATAAATTGGTCCCCTGGTTCTGCTCACTTCACTTTGTATCAGATTTTACAAGTCTTCCCAGATTTTTCTGAAACTATCCTTTTTTCATTTCTTATAGAAATTCCATTACATTCATATACCACAATTTGTTCAGCCATTCCCCAACTGATAGGCACTCCTTTAGTTTTCAGTTCTTTGCTACTAAAGAAAGAGCTGGTATAATATTTGTGCAATATGTCTTTTCCCTCATTCTTTGATATCTTTGGGGTACAGAATTGGCAGTGGTTATCCCTGGGTTAAAGCATATGCAGGGTTTAGTGACTTTGGGGGTTGGAGTTTCAAACTGCTTTCCAGAATGTCTAGACCATAATGCTATTTCCACCATACCACAGTAATTAAGTAGAAAGAAGCGACCAAGACAGTGTATGACAACCATGCAGCCTTCCAACTTCCATAACACAATCACAGATTTAGAACTTGAAAGGACATTAGAAATGATTTAGCCTAACCCTTTCATCCTACAGATGAAATAACTAAAGCTCAGAGTGGTTAAGAGATTTGCCCAAGGTTACACAAGGAGTTAGCAGATCTGAGATATGAACCAAAGTCCTCTGATTCTGAAATCAGCACATCTTCTGCTAAAGAATTGTAGACTTTTATCTCTAGTTATTTCTCACTAAAAAAGAGTTGATCAATAAAGTGGGGTGATGGAGAGGTTGCCCTCTTTCAATCTTCTCTCTCCAATCTTTAGTCTTTCTTTATCAATTGGCTTCTTCCCTATTGCCCAGAAACAGGCCTGCAACCTCTCCTCTCCCACCCCATTCTTAACAAAACAATTTTCTCTTGTGTACATAACCAAAATTTGTAGGTTTGTATATAACCCTCTGTTTCTGTTTTACTATGTATATGAAAATGCCTATTTTCCCCCCTGGGAAGTTCAAAATTTTAAAAAAAAGCCCTCCCCTGACCCTACCATCCCCACAAGCTATCATCTTATCTCTCTGTTCCCTTTCACTCTCAAACTCCTAGAAAAAAGCAATTGACACTGGTTGCCCCCACTTCCTCATCTCCCATTCACTTCTCAGTCTTCTGACCCCATAACTCAACTGAAACAGCCTTCTGGCAATGCTCTCTTAATTGCTAAATCCAATAGCCTTTCCTCAGTCCTCCTCCTCCTCGTAGACCTCTCTCTAGCCTTGGATGCTGTTGACTACTCCCTCATTTATACACTCTTTCATCCCTGGGTTTTTATGACCCTACTCTCCTTGTGTGACCAAGGCCTGTGGTAGTCTCCTTCACTCTATAATCATCCATCTACTGCTTCTTTTACATGGACATACTCCCTCCAGGTTTGGTCCTAGACCCTGCCCTTTCCTCTCCATTCTCCATCTCTCTGCTCCCCTCTACTCATGGATTTAGAACTGGAAGCATCTTTAGAGTTCATTAAGTGCAACCTCTTCATTTTACATATGAGGAAACTGAAGTCCAGGTAGGTTAAGTGACTTTATTAGGGTCTCACAGCTAGGACATGTCTGAGGCAGGATTGAAACCCTCATCTTCCTGACTCCAGGTCTATCCACTATACTACACTAGCCATAAATTACACAAAGTAAATGGGCTTCAGTCCAGGCTGGTATTTCTTTGCTAAAGCTCCTGGCATTGGACTTCTATCCTTAATTTCTTCAGCTTTCTCTCTGGAGAGGAGCCCTTTGTCAGGCTCCTTCACTAGCACTGCTCTCTGGCCAAGCTTCACAATTAGGCCTGCTTTGAAGTAAATCCTTCTGGCTCATCGTTTTCATTCTCTTGGCTGGCTGCTCTCAGTACAGCTGAAACTTGGGAATATCTTTTGGGCTCAGAGGTAACTAGAGGTGAATTCAGGAAACCAAACAACCTTGTCTCCTTGCTGGAGAGACGCTTACCAGGAGAGACATTCTTCTCAGCTTGGCTGTCTTCAGGATGCTGCTCAAAACAGTACTTGCTTCTCATTCTGAGACATCAGTGCCTGCAGGCCTGGCTTTACACAGTACAAATGGTACCGAATAGGGAAAGATCTGTAATACAGCAAAGGCACTTGGGAATCCTTTCATACAATGTATAATCCTATCTCTCTCTCTAATTCCAGAATCTTTTATGAATCCAAATTTGAATATATGATATGCACATGTGCTAGGTTTTATTTAGTGTGACCTTTGGTTTAATGGTTTCTACTACTGCTGTTCATTCATTCCCTAATGGAATGCATAGTTTCCTTCAGTTGTTATTCATTCCAAGAGTCCCCCACAAATTTATGCTGTCTAATCTTATCTGGGCCTTCACCGCAAAGAGGCAATCTTCCTATTCCACTCTGTTAGATTCTCTGTCCCACTCACCATGGAGGCTATTCCAAATACATTTCTATGTAAGTTCCCTTAGTTCAGACCTCATCATTTCCTGCCTAGACTAGTGCAACTGCTTCCTAATTAGTCCCTCTGCCTCAAGTCTCTCCCCTAGCCAATCCATACTCCACACAGTGGCTAAAGCACAGGTCTGACATTGTCAGCCTTCTACTTTAAAAACGGGAATTGATAGCTCCCTATTGACTCTAAGATCTTCTATTTAACATTTAAAGCTCTTCCCAATCTGGCCCCTTCCTATCTTTGGGGTCTTCTTTGCACATCATTTCATATACTCCATAGTTCAGCCATCCTGATCTACTTCCTATTAGCAACCCTTAGTCTCCTGTCTCTGTGACTTTGAACAGGCTCACCCCTCACCTGGAGTGTTCTCCATCCTCCTCTCTGTCTCTTAAAATCCTTGGCTTGCTTAAAGACTCAGCTCATATGCCACCTTCCTAAAGAGGCCTTTCCTGGTCCCCTCACTTTTTTTAAAAATTAAATTAAATTTATTTATTTTATTTTTCTTTTACATAACATTTGCTTTTTATTTTTAGTTTTCAACATTTACTTCCACAAGATTTTGAGTTCCAAATTTTTACCCCATCTCACCCCTCCCCCACCCCAAGATGGCATGCATTCTGAATACCCCTTCCCCATGTCTGTTTTCCCTGCTATCTCTCCCCCCCCTTCCCCTTCTATTTTCCTGTAGGGCAGGCTAGATTTCTGTACCCCATTTCCTGTATTTCTTATTTCCCAGTTGCATGTGAAAACATTTTTTTTAAACATGTGTTTTTAAAACTTTGGGTTCCAAATTTTCTCCCTTCCTCCCTCCCCACCCATCCCCATTGAAAAGGCAAGCAATTCAATATAGGCTATACATGTGCAGTTATGCAAAACACTTCCATAATAGACATGCTGTGAAAAACTAACTCTATTTCCCTTAATCCTAACCCACCCCCCCATTTATTCTATTCTTTCTTTTGACCCTGTCCCTCCTCAGAAGTATTTGCTTCTGATTACCTCTTTCCCAATCTGCCCTCCTCTCTATCACCCCCCTACTCTCTTGTCCCCTTCCCCTCCTATTTTCCTGTAGGGTAAGACAGATTTCCACACCCAATTGAGTGTGTATGTTATTCCCTCCTTTAGTCAAGTCCTATGAGCATAAGATTCACTCATTCCCTCTCACCTTCCCCAGTTTCCCCTCCACTGTAAGAGCCTTTTCTTTTCTGTTTTTTTATAGGATAATTTACCCCATTCTACCTTTCCCTTTCTCCTTCTCCTAGTATAATCCTCTCTCACCCCTTAATTTTACTCTCCAGATATGACCCCTTCATCTTCAACTCACCCTGTGCCCTCTATCTATCTATCTATCTATATACATATATACATACATACAATTTTTTCCCTCCAACTACCCTAATACTGACAAAGGCCTCATGTGTTACAAATATCATCCTTCTATGCAGGAATGTAAACAGTTCAACCTTAATAAGTCTCTTATGATTTCTCTTTCCTGTTTACCTCTTCATGTTTCTCCTGAGTCTTGTATCTGAAAGTCAAATTTTCTATTCAGCTCTGGTGTTTTCATCAAGAATGCTTGAAAGTCCTCTATTTCCCTGAATGACCATTTTTTCCCCTGAAGGATTATACTCAGTTTTGCTGGGTAGGTGATTCTTGGTTGTAATCCTATGTCCTTTGCCCTCCAAAATATTATATTCCATGCCCTGTGGTCCCTTAATGTAGAAGCAGCTAAATCTTGTGTTATCCTGATTGTGTTTCCACAATACTTGAATTGTTTCTTTCTGGCTGCTTGTAATATTTTCTCCTTGACCTGGGAACTCTGAAATTTGGCTACAATATTTCTAGGAATTTTCCTTTGGGGATCTTTTTCAGGAGGAGATCGGTGGATTTTTTCCATTTCTATTTTGCCTTCTGGTTCTAAAATATCAGGGTAGTTTTCTTTGATCATTTCTTGAAAGATGATGTCTGGGCTCTTTTTTTGATCATGGCTTTCAGATAGTCCAATAATTTTTAAATTCTCTCTCCTGGATCTATTTTCCAGGTCAGTTGTTTTTCCAATGAGATATTTCACGTTGTTTTTAAATTTTTCATTCTTTTGAATTTGTTTTACAGTGTCTTGATTTCTCATATAGTCACTAGCTTCCAATTGCTCTATTCTAATTTTTAAGGAAGTATTTTCTTCAGTAATCTTTTGGACTTCCTTTTCCATTTGTCCAATTTTGCTGTTTAGGGCATTCTTCTCTTCATTGGCTTTTTGGACCTCTTTTGCCATTTGGGTTAGGCTATTTTTAAAGGTGGTATTTTCTTCAGTATTTTTTGGGTCTCCTTTAGCAAGCTGTTGACTTGTTTTTCATGATTTTCTTGCATCACTCTCACTTCTCTTCCCAGTTTTTCCTCAACTTCTCTTACTTCTCAAAATCCCTTTTGAGCTCTTCCAAGGCCTGGGACTGATTCATATTTTTCTTGGAAGTTTTGGATGTAGGAGCTTTGACTTTGTTTTCTTCTTCTGGTTGTATGTTTTGATCTTCTTTGTCACCAAAGTAAGATAATATAGTCTGACTCTTTTGCACTGCTTGCTCATGATCCCAACCAATTACTTGAGTTTTAAACTCTTTGTTAAGGTAAGAGTCTGTTTCCAATGTGGAGAATGTACTGTCCCAAGCTTCAGGGGTTTGTACAGTTGTTTTCAGAGATACTTCTAGGGACTTGAAAAGTGTCAGTTCTTCCAAAGTGCTATGATAAGGGGCGAGGTATTTCCTCTCCACCTCCAGAACAAGCTCCACTGTGCCAGCACTCCTCCTCGCCCCAGGAACACCCCTCAGAACTGTGACCCAGATCCAAGCCTGGGCAAAGCAAGAGATTCCTGCCTCAGCCCTGGCAAAGAGATCCTTGCAATCCCCCTCTGATCAGCCACTCGACGCCCCCTCAGTCTGTGGGCTGGAAGCTCAGGAGGCAACCGCAGTCCGCACTTGGGACTTGTGGCTGAGACCTAGCTTCTTCTCTTACCACAATCACAGACTTTTCCCACTGACCTTCTAAGTTGTCTTTGGTGTTCATGAGTTGAGAAGTCTGGAAACCGCCACAGCTGCCTATGATTCAGTCCTCTGAGGCCTGCTCCAGGGTTGCTGAGGTCTGCGTGCCCACGCTGAGCTGCGCTCCTCTCCCAGCCCAGCACGATATACCTTTCCGATCAGCCATCCAGGTTGTCTTGGGCTGGAAATTTGTTTTACTCTGTTTTTTTTTTTTTTGTGGGTTCTGCTGCTTTAGAATTTGTTTAGAGCCATTTTTTATAGGTATTTGGAGGGGTTAGGGGGAGAACTCTAGCAAGTCACTGCTTTCCCTCTGCCATCTTGACTCTGCCCCTCTTCCTGGTCCCCTCACTTGCTAGTACCTTTGACTCTAAAAGGAATTTGTACTTGCACTGTATGTACAAACCTACAGAGTTACATATTGGCTTTTCAAAAGAATATAAACTCCTTGAGAGCAGGGCCTGTTTTTGCTTTTTTATCTGTATCCCTGATACTTAGCATACTATCTTAAACATAGTACACTTTTAATTACTTTTTGATTATCCAATGTCTAAGAGGATCATTTTCCATAATAAATGAGAAAGTAGAATCTGTGAATTAGGCATCAGAAGACTCAGGGTCCTTCTATTCCTGGACCTATTACTGAGTGACTTCCGAAAATCTTTTCTCCTCTCTGGTTCTCATTTTCCTGCTCAATAAAATGAGAGGATTGGATCAGATAACCTTTTAGGTGCCTTCCAGATCAAAAGGTCTATGATTTCTAATTTTCTTGAGAGCTTTCATTAACATGTATCATATGAAAGTGGCCAAGGTCATAATATTTGGGTGAAATAGATAATCCTTTTAGAAAAAAAAATTAAATGTTGAATGGCACACAAAATACATGATAGACATTGATTATATCTATTATATTTATTATATATTTATTATCATATCTATTTATTAAGTGGTAAAGACCTAATAGATAGAATTTACAAAGAACTCAATTTGTCCTAAAGAAAGATTCTAGGGATTAAATTACAAAGTGAAAGGTTTTCATAATAGTAATTATAATTATACCTAGTATATGATTATGATGGAATACTGTTGTACTATAAAAAATGATGAGTAGGATACTCTTAGAAAAACCTGGAAAGACTTACATGAACTGATGCAAAGTGAAATCAGCACAACCAGGAGAACAATGTACATAGTAATAGCAATATTTTGTGATGATCAATTGTGAATAATAGGTATTCTCAGGAATACAATGATCCAAGACAATTCCAAAGGATTCATGATGAAAAATGCTATCCATCTCCAGAAAAAAAAAAAAAAACTAAAGGAGTCTGAATGATCAAAGCATTTTTTTTAACTTTCTCTATTTTTCTTATTGGTTTTTTTTTTGTCTGTGTTTTCTTTCACAGCATGACTAATATGGAAATATACTTTGTATGACTATACATGTGTAACCTATATCAAACTGTTTGCTTTCTCAATAAGGGGGAGAAAAATGGAAAGAGGGAGAAAATTTGGAATTCAAAATTTTTAAAAACTATATTAAAATTGTTTCTACATGTAATTGGGCTTTAAAAATGTAGCTTTAAAAATTATTATACCTAGCATACACAGAGAGTTTTAAGATTTGTAAAATGTTTTACAAATATGATCTCATTTTATCCTCACAACAACCCTGGGAAGAAGTCACTATTATGATCCCCATTTTACAGATAGGAAAACTGAGGCAGCCAGCGGTTGAATGATTAGCCCAGGGTCACACAGCTAGTAAGTGTCTGAGTTCAGTTTTTAACTCAGGTCTTCCTCATTCCAGGTCTAATACTCTATCCACTGGGCAACCTAGTTACCTTTTATTCATGGGCACCTTCTTTCCAAGATCTCTATTACCTAACAGGTAGGCTCTTATTTCATATAATTTAAGTCTGAGGCAATATAGTCTTAGATTACTGAAATCTGACATTACTCTTAGTGGTGATAATTAAATAATAATAGCATTATTATGTCTTACCAATTAAGAAGGTAATACAGAGGACAAAAGGGTAATTCAATATATTAAGAGAGTCAAAGCCCAAATTCAGGACCCAAAGAGTAAAACACTGTTGTGTTCAATGTGGGAAAATGATCAAAAAGAATCTATAGTTACCCAGCTGGTAAATGTACTTTAAGTTCTTCTAATGCTCCTAGTATCAATATTGGAGCAAGAAACCAGCCTACTGTTTTATTCACTTGATGGACTCAGATACATTGATAGAATTTACCCAATGGAACAATGGAGTTTTGAGGATAGATTCTAGGACACTTCCAGATGCTTTGGAGGGTGGTGTGCTGACAGTCATAAAAACCTAAGGAAAACATCACTAGAACTCTTTAAAATGCTAATCAATGCAGTGACTAGTCATGACTGCAGAGGGCTGGCAATGAAGCATGTCTCTCTCCTCTCTGCAAAGAGGTAGTGGACTAGGGGTGCTGAATGAGGTATATACATTGTCAGACACGATCAGTGTTGTGATTTGTTGTGCTTATTTAACTGGTCTTTGGTATAAGGAAGGGTCATTGGAAAGTGACAACAATTTTTTAAAAGACCATCAAGAAAACTTTTTTTTTCTTTTCAAAGGAGGGTATGCTACAAGAATTTAGCAGGAACATGGACTTATGAGCTTATAGCCCCCTCCCTACCCTTTCCACCTAAAATGAGATTGTAAATGCTGAGCATTTTGTTGGGAAATTTCTGCTTAAGATCATTCCATCCAAAGATTTTCAAGAAAATAAATAAGAACTTGAACCTTCTCTCTCCTCTCCCCTTTCCAATCAGATAAAAGAAAGGTCGAATGAAGGGAGGATGGAGGTGGGATGAACCAAATTGAATAGTTGGAAATGACATCCTGGACACCTGCTCCCCAATTCTACAGGGTAAGTTCTTATTCTTGTTGGTAGTGAAGAGAGATAGTAATGACTAGCCTGGTGCCAGCTTGGTGTATCATGAAGGTGCCGTCATCTGGGTGGTCCATCTTTCATGAAGGCTGTCATATGGCAGATGGATGGGGAGTGGAAGGATATAATTGAACTCTATTACAATTAGCAGGGGAATTTTTCGCCCTCTTTACCCTCCAGGCCGCAGGGCCCAGAGCAGATGTTCCTAGTAGTTGTGCCATTGTTTTTAATTTGTCAACATCTCTTCCAAGGTGTTTCATTGTCACCTTCTTCCTTATTCCAGTTTGGCAAACACAACAGTTTCAAAACCCCAGCAGCCTATTCCTGCTAGTTTTCTCTTGTCTTTGGAAACCCCTGGGACTTTGGGTCTAGGTTCTTCCCTAAAGTTCTAAGGGCTTAGTTCAACACTACAAGACACCATAGCTTCAACAGCAACAAAAAGGCATCACCCGCCATGGGGTAAGCCAGTCTATCAGATTAACAAGTGAACTTGCCTAGCCAGCTTTTTAGGACCACTCTGCTTTTCAAAGCTTGACCATTTCTGAAATTTCAGTTGATTCTCTCTTACTGACAAGGAGTAATAACTCTAACAATAATGTCAATGATTGGTAAGATTTCCTCAGTTGAGAAGTCCCTCCACTGATTGCAGATGGCAGCCTGTTTATAACTCAGCCTTAAAGAGTCACCTGAGAAACATAAAGGTTAAGTGGCTTGGCCCATGGTCACACAGGGACTGTCAGAGTCATGATCTGAATCCAGGTCTTCCTGACTCCATGTCAAGCACTTGGAGTCCATGCTCTTTCTCCCAATGATATCTCTCACCGACAGCACTTCTTACAGTGTACAAAGCACATTCCTCCCAGCTATCCTTTGAGGTAGGTAGTACAAGTTAAGTGCTTCCTCTTTCAGATTGTCTTCAATTCACACTACATAAACCCTATAATACATGTACCTTTTTATTTCCACATTATCTCCCACTTTAGAATGTACACTCATTGAGGGCAGGGATAGAGGTACTCTTCTTTGTATATCCAAATCTTATCAAAGCACTTACAACACAGTAAGTGTCTAATAAATGCTTATTGGCCACGTATATAATTTTTGCTTTCCTTTTGCACACGTTTATGATTTCAAGTATGTAAGGAATTTCTGGCACAGAAATGCCCTCCACTAATGGAAATTAGCAATCTGCTGGTGACTTTCTTAGAAAGGCACTGGGAAACTGACAGAGGTTAAGAGCCCATGGGCATAGGGCTAGTATATGTCAGGTCTAGAACCCAAGACTTCCTGACTGAGTTTGACCATCTATCCACTAAATATGTTAGTTTTACCATCTTATGGATCATAAAGCATATTCAGAGAAGTAAATGGTCACATATACCTCTCATCGTATATTTAGTAAGTGTAAGAGCCAAAGATGAGAAGCCAGAGCCTCTGTTTCTAGGTGAGGACTGTTTTCTAAGCTAAGAAGAACCCAGCCCAAACAAAGGATTACAATTGCCAACAGAAATATAAACAGCAACCCTAACTAATCAATTTCAATCCATCATTTACTAAACCCTAACTATGTATAAGCCTCTTTTTTAAGAGCTGAGATACAATGCTGAAAAATAACAATTCTTACCCTTTTAGGGTGGAGAACCTGCGGCCTAGAGGTCATATGTGGCCTTCTATGTCATTGGGTGCGGCCTTTTGACTGAGTCCAAGTTCTACAGAACAAATCCTTTTATTAAGGGGATATGTTCTGTAAAGTTTAGATTGAGTCAAAGGGCAGCACTGGAGCAATATCCTAAGATCCTGCCTCATAGAAGCTAAGTAGTCTTTTTTTAAAAAGTATTGAAATCATCCTCTGGATAGAATTTGCTAAGGGAACTAAAGTCTTGGGCAGTCCTGGTGTCTTGGGTACAAAAGCAATACATAAGTGGGCAGTCACATGGCTGCTCCCTCCGGCTTCTGACGGGCAGAAGGGCAATGTGATCAGGGAAGCCGGTCTGAGCTGAATCAATAATGTATCCTCACTGAATATCTTTTATCTATTCTAAATACGCTTCCCCTGTTATGATTAAGTAAACATTTTGTTAATTGTCAGATAATTGTTGAGGCTGCTTTTGTTTCAATCTTAAGCCTGAGGCATCAGACCAGCCTAAGTCAGCTCTGGCCTAATAGAAGAGGATAGGATATACACATGAACCGGTATGGTTTGAATTCCAGCTCTGACACTAGGTGTGTGTCCATGGGCACACATTTTATCACAGGGATAATGGGGAGCCTTGAAAGGAGGAACGGCCTAGAAACAAATGTTCAGATCTGTGCATCAGCAAGATTAATTTGGCAGCTATGTGAATGATAGACAAATTTGCTAATGCTTGTTTTTCTACTTAGGGACATTAGCTAAAGGTTATACTATTATCAAACAATAATGTAGGCTTGTTCCTACACCGAATCATGTTGGAAGGGTTAATTCTTCTTGGTTAGGACCCCAGGGTATACCTTTGTGCAGGCCTAGCACTGGGAGAGGTAATTAACTTCTAAAACCTAGAGCTCGATTAATGATATTTCATAAACTCACATAGCGAGCTAAGTCATCTAGCACTATTTGCCTCTAGGCGAATATGCGATAAAAATATCCAACTGCCCTGACAGCTTTTCTTTCTGGTGTGAACAGTTTCTTTCTCCAGAGTAACCAGTTCATTGGCTTTGATTCCCCATAGGCTTAGCCACAGACTGGAACTCTGACCTGAGAATGCAATTTTTAAACTTGTTCCTTTAAGGAAAAAAGTAAAAAAAAATCATCATTGGACCCTGGCAAAACCCAGTGCTATTAATTAGCTCAGAGTAAGCAGAAGTGGTGGACAAAATGGGATAAATCCATAAAAGCAGGCTGTGAAAATTCTTGCAAAGCCAGGCCACGAGGGCAGGTTTCAGAGTGACAGGACACTGTTCTACATACAGTGCTCAAGCTGGAGGAAACTTTATAGAGAAATCTGTCTTACTGAGGCCCAGAAAAGGAAAGGGACCTGTCCCACAAGAAGAATGGCTTGTGTAACTCTGCTTATACAATGACTTAGTGACCTCTAGAAGAAGACCCCGAGCTTCCTGACCCAAGGTTTTCCACTGTTTGCTGTCTCTCTTTTCTCTCTCACTCCCAAACTATTTCCTTTCCAGTGCCCTCGAAGGGTGCAAATTGCAAGTGACCTGTAGGTTACTGGACAAATCAGCACTAGCTGTCCTCTCTCAGAATATAAAATGGAGAGGGAAGAGCTGAAAATGATCACCTAAAGAGGTAAGAATTTATCTACAAGCACAGTCCTTCAAGGTCAGGTAAAGGACATGATTCAGGTTGCCACTTACAACATCTTCAACCCAGAAATCTTCCACTTGCAATGAGTCTTCCCCACTTTTTATTTCTCAGACTTTGTGACCAAAAAAATTAGGGGGAAGAACTACTTAGAAATCTGGGAAGGGGTGGAAAAAAATATTTTATCACAAGAACCCATATCTAAGCACATACCTTCTAAAGGCCAGAATAGATCCCTCTTCTCCTGAAATATGAGGATTCCTTAAGGAATTCACCTGGAAAGCCAGGCCTGACATTCAAATGCCCCCATAGTTCTCCCTTTCTTCTTCAAGAATTTAGTCTGCATTAATACCTCAAGGTTGGATGTCCTGGCTGGTTTCTCTGCTTTCAAAATGGAATATTGAGGGGCCTAAGGAAACCAGAGCTGCACCTGGGCAACCTCACAAAGCTACACTTGTCAAAATATTTTGTATTTTCATAGAGCAAAAGTCTGTTCTTTCTTCTCACTCTCTTCTTCCACTGACCTCAGTCCTCTTTCATCTAACTACTATGCAAGTAGGCACATGTAAGCACATACACACACACACACACACACAGATTAGGGCAAAGGGAAATGTGAAAGACAGGGAAGGATGCAAAGATAGGCAGAGGATCTTGTATACAGAGGAAGACTGCTTTCCTGACATCACTTTCTACGGGGTACTAGTCTCATCGGCTCTGGCCTCAGCCGTTAGTCTCCCTAGGTATGGGCACGTTTGCCATAGATATCCAGCTGCTTCTGCTTTCTGTATTTAGAATTCCTTTCATGCCCACCTCTGCTCTCAAGCTCCAAACCTGGGAAATGGCTGGTGGGGCAAAGCTCTCTGGTTATGAATGGGACAGATTGTAGCAGGAGGGCTTTGCATTTATCCCTGGGTATCTTTCTTGGCATACTGACAGTGAGATTACCTACTACATATAAAGTAAATAGAATGCTGCCAGGAGGCAGGAGCATTGCTCAGCAAGGGTCAAGGGGATGGAAACTTATACATCTCTCTTCAGAGAATCACCACTCTGATGGTACTGGTTGAAGATTCAACCCCTGGGCTTTTTTACTAACAAAATTCAAATGGTGACAGTACATACCTCCTAAGCAACTGGGAAGGACAGATAAATCATGGACATATCATAAAGTGCTCTGGAAAGGGGCCATCATTCTACACTCTGGTCTTCAGAATCTCCCACCAATCATCCTGGTACTAGGAAGGAATAAAAGCAGATGAATGACAATAAAATGGAATCATATGCTTAGAATTCCCTCTCTCCTCATTTCTGCCTCCCAGCTTCCCTGCCTTCCTCAAATCTCAACTCAAAATGCCACCTTCTGCAAGAGGCCTTTCCAGGCCCTCCCCAATGCTATTTTTTTCCCTCTGAGATTGCCTCTGGTTTCCTTTGAATATATCTTTTATGTGCATAGTTATTTGCATGTTATCTGCCCATGAGAAGGTGAGCCTTCTGAAGTCAGGGACTGTTTTTGCTTGTCTTCTTATCCTCAGCTCTTAGCACGGTGCTCAGCATATAGTACGCACTTAACGTTTGTTGACTTGACTTGTTTCATGTGGCAACGATGCTCTGGCGGCCAATGAGATGATCCAATAATTTTCAAATCACCAGCTTTAGTAGAAATTGGGAATTGCATATTGGGTTTATTAGGGTCCCTCATCAATACAGGAAGGACCTGGATGGGGTCTTATTTCATAAGCCTCAGAAACAGTCAATTCAATTCAATAAGCACTTAGTAAATGCCTACTGTGTGCTACACTAGGTGCCGGGCATATAAAGACAAAAGCAAACTACTCCCTGTCCCCAAGGAGTTTACATTCTACTATATGAAAATGATAGCTACACAAGTCAATAAATGTAAAGTACATGCAAATTTAATACTGACTAATCTCAGCCACACTGTAAACACTGGAGGACTCAGGAAAGGCCTTTCAGAACAGGTGGCACATGAGCCTGGAAGGGAGGTAGGGATTCCCAGAGGCAGAGACAAAGAGGGAGAATGTGCTAGTGAGGCCAGAGGCAGGGGCAGCCTGCACAAAGCCATGGAAACAAGAGGTGGAACAATGTGTCTGGGGAACCTTCAGGAACCCAGTTTTGTCTAGAATGTAGACTGTCTAGAATGCAGTAATGGGTCATCAGCCTGGAAAGAAAGGCTTAGAAATCCCAATCCCTTGACTCAGTTTATCTCCAGTGAACTCACCACACAGATAATAATGGCTGAAGATCCACCTCTTGGGCATTGCTGCTTTCTTGCCAAGATAAGAATGGTGATACTATGGATCTCAAAAGTATCTGAGGGTGTCAACTAAACTATAAGCATGTCAAAAAGAGCCTTCCTGGCACTCGAACCACTTCATCATCTACTTGCATCATGCATAGCAGATGTGAAAAGGTTGCAACTATTACAGAAAAGGAATTAAGAATGAGAAGTCATGCAAAAGATGTCACCAAAAAAGTATAAGACTGCCAAAGATAGACAGGTCACATGCCAGTGGCATTTGATAACTAATGGATTGACTCCTTTTTCTACTGAGATCCTTGGACTGTCAGAAATCGAGGAAGGCCCCCAGCACATGAGATGGACCCCATTTGGCAAACTTTAAGGAAGATACAGACCAGAGTCACAAGGGATCAGCACACATGGATGGAGTATGGTCCTCATGGTTGTTGGGAATATCACAATAGAGAAATCACAAACCCAAAAGCACCCAACACTTAGGATGCTGTCTTGACCAAAGTAGGTACTTAAAAAAATGTTTACTGAATTGAATCAGTAACTAGGAAGAAAGAAAAAGTTCTGAATAGCAGCAGGACAATAGAAAGAAGAGTGGAGGGGCAGCTAGGTGGCGCAGTGGTAGCCTGGAGTCAGGTGAACCTGAGTTCAAATCTGGCCTCAAAGCAGACACTTGGGACTTACTAGCTCTGTGACCCTGGGCAAGTCTCTTAACCCCAATTGCATCATCAAAAAAAAAAGAAAGAAAGAAAAAAAGAAGAGTAGAAAGGTCAAGGTTTCTAATCCTAGCTGTTATTAACTAGCACTATTACCTTGGGTCACATAATTAGAAGAAGAACAACAGATTTCACCTACAGAGCACTGTGTGACTATAAAACACTTTATAGGTGGCCTCATATGACCCTCAGGACAACAGCTGATAACATAGAATATATGAAGAAGCTGATTAGAGAGGTTAAGACTCTTGTCCATAGTCATACAACCAGTAAATGGCAGAGCAGAGACACCTGCTCAGATCTTTTGATTGCAAATCCAATAATCCTCCTGCCCTAACATTCTGCTTCTTGGTTTCTTGGTGCCACGTTTTAGAAGGGCATTACAGCATCCAAGAGGAGATGAATAGGACAGTAAGGAAAACCAAAACCCCGCTGCAGGAAAATAAGGCCCTTGTTCTCCTTGAGTTCTTTGCAGCATCTGATACCGTTAACACAACCCTTTCCCAGCAGATCACTTTCTTTGGCATCCATGACACTCAAGTCTGTTTCATCTACCCCTATTCCTCTGAAGGCTCCTAATTTGTCTCCTTCACTGGCTTCTTCTGCCCTGTAAGCAAATGTGCCCTCCAACGTTCTGTCCTTGACACTCCTCTTTCCATATGTTGCCTCCTTCATGTGGATGGTCCATCCAGCTGCCATCAGAAACATACATCCAGCCTGTAACTCATCAACTTCTACCCAAAACCTTCCTCCTCAATTTACTATAGGCACAATTCCCAAGTATGTCAGTGCTCTAGCCAGACTATTCTACTCTTTCCCTTCCCTGCTCTCATCCTGTCCCCTAATTGAAATAGTATAGAAGGAAAAGAGATGAGAATCCAGGTCAGAACATTGGAAGATATCCACAGTTAGCAGGTATGACTGGATGAAGATCTAGCAGAGGAGACTGAGAAGGAGCAGTCAGACAAACGGGAGGAGAATCAGGAAAGATCAGGTGAAAAAAACCTAGGAACAAGAATAAGTCCCTCCCTTTCTCAAGGTACAACTTCATTGCTACCTCTTCCCCTCCCCCCCCCAAAAAAATTCCTAGACCAGCAAAAACTAATCTCTGTTCTCCTCAAATTTCTATAGCACTGTCTGGACCTATTTTGGTTTGTTTTTTTTTTGCCTGAAACACATTCTCCCTTATATCATAATTATTTATGTAGATGTTTTAGCCTCCTTATTAGACTATAAGCTGTTTGAAGGCAAGATACCTGTTTTAGGTGATTGCTAATCACTGCACTGAATTGATGGTAATCTTTCAACTACTTGAAAAGTTTCACTCTTCAACGAAAAGTATTAGACTGTTTTGCTGAACCCCAGAGGGCAGAACTATGACCAATGGATGACAGTTAACGAGGAGTTCCTATGGAGAGATGTTGATGAGATGATAATATCATTAGATGAATTCAGTACTGGTGAGATGACCATACTCAAAGGGTATTTGTCAATGGTTCATTGTTAATGTGGGAAGAGGTCTCCAGTGTAACACCTCAGGGATCTGAGCTCAGATCAGTGTTGTTTAACATCTTTATCAATGACTTAGATAAAGGCATAGATGGTTTGCACATCAAAATTGCTGATGGCACAAAGCTGGGCAGGAAAGCTAACATGAGAGATGAGAGTCAGAATCCCAAAAGATCTTGACAAGCTAGAGTACGAGGCTGATTCTAAGAAAATGAAATTCAATAAGGATAAATGTCAAGTCTTACACTTTCCTGTCTCACATAATGAAGTGGTCTTTCTTGCCAAGGCAAACCCCTCTACATGCACAAGTAATCCCATTCCAACCCAATCTTCTCCAGCAGACTGCCTCCTTTATCTTTCCCATCTTCTCATCTATCTTTAATCCCTCCCAGTCTACTGGCTGCTTCCCTACTGTCTACAAGTCTTCATCCTCAAAAAAACTCACTTGATCCATCCATCACTGCTAGCTATTGTCCTATATCTCTTTTCCTTATTATGGCTAAGTTCCTTGAAAAAGCTGTCTACAATCAATCACATCCTTTCCTCTCCAAAGTTACCATCTCTTAATTGCCAAACCAAACGGGCCTTTTCTCAATTCTCATCCTTCTTGCCCTCTCTGCAGTGTTTGACACTGTGGATTACCATCTTCTCAATACTCTCTTCTCTCTTGGTTTTCATGACACTGCTCTCTCCTGGTTCCCCTCCTACTTGTCAAGCCACTCCTCCATTTCTTTTGTTGGATCTTCATTGAAGTCACACTCAATAACTGTAGGTTATTATAGCCTCCAAGGCTCTGTTCTGGGCCCTCTTCTTTTTTGCCTTTATACCAGCTCCCCTTTGCCCTTTGAGCCCCATATTCCTCCAGCCTTATCCCCCCTCCCCTGGGAAGTTGGAATGAAATTGGACTAGAATTTGAGTCCAGAGGTCCCTTCCAGTTCTAAAATTCTATGACCTCTAAGGTCCCTGCTAGCTCTAATATTCTGTGATTATGTGGCTTCAAGAACCAAATTTTCCCAGTGGCTAAGCAACTATAAGCTACATTAATCTTTGGGTCCCCAGAGTATGATTGAGTGGAGGTGAACCTTGTTCCAAGAAAGGTTTTGTGTATATTGAATTTCTTAAAATGCACAAGAGCCAACATCATAGCAAATTCTTTTATAAAAACAACCACAAAAAAATCCTTTTGCAAAGTCAATGGTCCTATCCCCTCACCCACTAATTTATCTGTTTGAAATCAGGATTTTTTTCCTTAAATCCTGATGAAATCCTTAACTCAGTTTCATACGATGTGAAGTTGGATCGATGTATTAATCAGAACACTTTCCCTTCCTGAAGCTAAGATATTTTGGCTAGCTTGCTTAAGAATATTCTTAATGAAGACTTTGGTATTTTTAAAAATTGAGTTTTGGTACATGTTAAGCGAACTAGGACTGTTAGAGCTAAAAGAGTCCTTAGAGCTCATTTTATTCATATGCTGCATTTTACACAAGAGGAAAATGAGGCTCACAGGGGTTAAGTGGCTTGCTCCAAGGTCATATGGCAAGGTAGTTGTTGTTCAGTCTGTCCAATTCTTTGTGACCCCATTTGGGGCTTTCTTGACAAAGATACTGGAGTGGTTTGCCATTTCCTTCTCCAGATACTTTTACAATTGAGGAAACTGAGGCAAACAGGGTTAAGTGACTTACCCAGGGTCACACAGCTAGTAAATGTCTGAGGCTAGATTTAAACTCAGGAAGATGAGTCTTCCTTACTCCAGGCCTGGCACTCTATCCACTAGGCCACCTGGCTGTCCAAGGGAGGAGTAGCCGAGCCCAAACTACAATCTGAATGTTCTGAATCCTAGCCAAGTGCCTTATGCCTATTGAAAAGTAATGCCCAACAGACATCCAACTTAGCCTATTTTAGTGAACAGAAAAATGGAGGTTTCTAATGAATACCTTAAACCACATTAAAAAGTTAGCAATCATTGGACCAGAAAAATTGTATTTTATGAGCTAATACAGTAGTTTAAACATTTCCACAATGATTTTATTTTCTAGTAGCAATTTACCCTGCAATCCCTTTCTTTCACTCATTCAACAAACATTTCTCAGACACTATATGCAAGGTGGGGTCTAAGACTATGTACCTGGTACAGGTGATAAATTCTCTTACTCAGAGTTTTAATTGCAGCCCAGCCTGGACCTAGTTATCAAGAACATAGAACAGATTATATTGACTTGATTGAAGAAAAAGAAAAAAACAAAAAAATAACTTCCTCACAATCACAGCTCTCCAAAAGTGAAATGGGCTGCCCCTGGAGATAGTGGGTTCCCCACGACTACAAGCAAAAGCTGGGTGACTACTAGGCAGAGAATGTATTATAGATAGAGGGCATTTTTGTTCAGGAACTTTTATAAACTGTTAGTAGAACCCAAACCCATAAAGCTTTGCTGTATATAAGATGTAGTGGTGTGCTGGAGAATGTTTAACAACTGGCTTGCTGGAGAAAAATGGACATGTGACACACTTTTAAGTTTAATCTGCATTATTAATATTTTCTCCATTATTTTCTTAATAATAATGGTGGAGGAGGAAGAGGAGGAGGAGAAGAAGAAGAAGATGAAGAAGATGATGATGATGAGGTGGTGACAGCATATAGTACTGGGGTAGGTGCTTTACAAATTTTATCTCATTTTCTTCTTGCAACAAACCATGGAGGGTAAGTGCTAGTATTATGCCCATTTTACATTGAAGAAACTGAGGCAAACAGAGGTTAAGTGACTTTCTCAAAGACACGCAGTTAGTAAGTGGCTGAGGCCATATTTGAACTCACATCTTCTTGATTCTGGGCCCACATCTCTATCCACTGTGCTACATAATCAACAAAACGATAAATCAACCTCTGATTTGTAGCGTTTGCTGATTTCTGAAACATAAATGCTTATGCTGAAAATTTAACAATTGGCTCTGAGCCCACACAATTTGGCTGTAGCACACACTTGAATTTAGATGCCACTCTAGTAGTAGGAAAAAGAATTAATCTGACTTCCAAAGGGGAAAGTATAAAAAAGAGTTAATGTGACTTCTATTTGGCACTAGGAAACTCTGGGTTAAGATAAGAAAGAAGCCACAGCCTCTTTCCATTAAGAGAATCTATATATTTAATTACCTTAATTTCTCAATTCTTTAAATTGTCTTATTGTATGTTATTTTATGTAGTCATGTCCTACAGGGGTATTGGTTGACAGACAGGAGGAGCTAGAAACTATGGGAATACTTATCACACTTGTAGTGTAGAAGTCAACCAGGGATAGAGGTCACCCTCTATCCCTGAATACTGTGATTAACAATTCCAGTTTGATACCGACTTCCCTCACAGGTCTATCCTCCAGAAGTTGCACTCACTTGCTGCCACTTACTGACATAAGCGCTTCCCCTGACCTGCTGCTTAAGCAGCTGCTGATAGAAAGAGATTCCCCACCCCTTCCCCCAGTCCCTCTTCCTTTTCCCTTTGCTACTCATTAGCCCATTAACAGATGCTTAAAAGCAGCAGGCTGGGGGAAATTCTGCTGCCTATCAAGTGTAGCTGCTGTGAGTCTGGGCAAGGAGAAATCAGCAGCCAATATCCCTTGTGTATAAATCAACCGAAATGGTGATTTAAAAATACACACACACAAACAAACAACAACAACAACAACATAACGACCCTTACTAGATTTTTTTGAATACCAAAATCCATGGTATCTCACTCCCTCTTACAAGAATCTTGCCACAGAACGGACCAAGTAATAAGAGAATGAATTTCCTCTTTGGACCTGCAGAGGAGTAAGGGTTCTCCCTGTGAAAATATTCCCAAATATGTTCTAAAACCAAGAATGTGATTCCTAAGTTGACACCTGACCAAAAACACAAAAAGCCTCAATTTAGCTACAACACAATGAAGAAAAATGGCAAAGTGTCACAACTTCTTGTAGAACTCAAAGGCTAGAAGAGACCTAGTCAGGGAGGGCTGAAGAAGTGGCAATGTGATTTTAGGAATCTTAGGGAGGGTACTTAACTCCCAGAAACATCCCCCCCACACCTGAGTACCTGCAGGTCCTCAGAGCTCCTTTAAAAGAGGTCAAAGCCTTTCCTAAAATGCAAACTGCCTGAGGACAAATGCATGGGAGAGTAAATTCATGCTCTGGTATAAATATCAGACCCTTTCCAGAGCATATTTCAATGGGATGGAAGGCTTGGTGTAAGGGTCAGATTCTTTCAGGCTAGAGATGGAGGCTGCATCCCTCACTCTGCCTACCCTATTGCCCTGGCACATTGTATTAACTCAGGACATATCCCTGGAGTGACTGCAAATCCCATTACCTTCTTTGGTGATCTATTCCGTTGTCTAATGAAACCCAGATCACTAGAATGATAGTATCATGGATGGAGAGCTGGGAGAGACATTAGAGATCATCTAGTTCAACCTCCCCACTTTACAGATGAAGAATCTTGAGGCCCCAAGAGGCTAAGTGACTTACTCAAGGTCACACAGGTAATAAATAAGTTGCAGACCCAAAATATGAATTCAGATCCCATGACTTCAAGTTCAGTGTTCTTCCTACTGCACCAGCTGCATAAACTATTGGAGCTGAAAAGGGACCCTTAGAAATCATCACTAGTTCAACTCCCTCTTTTGACTCCAAAGAAAAGTTGGGACCTGGAAGGGTAAAGTCACTTAGCCAATGACTCTGGGCCCGAGCCAGAACTGCAAATCAAGTCTCTTGATTCTTAGCCAAGAGCTATTTCAACTCTACCTTGCTGCTCATCTTAGATCTAACCTCTCTGTGTCTAACCAAAATTCTTCACTCTGCATCTTAGGCACATTTTCTTTCATTTTGTCTTCAGTAAGGAGGAACAGATGGTTATAGCTTTTCCTACACCATACGATAAAGAGTTCAGAAAGGTTGGACGCTTGGCTGCCCCTTTTTCTCAGACTTCTTACACGGGCATGGCTCGATATTTAGTTGGGGAGAGAAGAGGGAGGGGGGAATGGAAATGAGCCAAAAGACACTAAACCATATATCTCTATTCCCTTCCCTGCCAATGCAAGCTAAAGGAACGCTCCCCATTCTAGAGGTTCCCTGCACCTAGTGGGGATAAATGTTTGTTGAATTTAAGAAAAAGTTAGAGTAGCAAGCTTAAATGACAAGCGGGGAGGTTGCATTAAGAAAGTCACTTGCAAATATATGTGAATGGAAATTGACTGCTTGGGAGGGTGAAGCTTGTGAGCGCATTTGAAGAGGCACATGATGGGGTGAGAGGCAGCAGCCTGATAAATGCTCCAATTCATGAACAAATTCAAGACAAACTGCCTGGGTCCCAAGAACATTTCTGAGCAGCACCGCTAAATCCACTTCTTGCCTTCCAGAGACCCGAAAACCCTTACCTCTTTCTACATTCCCCTTACATCTCCTCTCTCCCCACCTCCTAAGGGGATCTTGTGACAAACCCCAGGCTACCTAACACCTTTTCTCCCTGGGATCGTAGATGAAAGAACAATAGCAAAAGCTGTCTCGGGTTCTGGTTCCTTGTAAGAATAAGGCGCAATGAATGCAAGATGCTGGTGGATAGATGCTGCATTGGACCGAGTTTTCGTGCAAAAAGAACCACTCAGATTTTGTCCTCACAGTCCCTTTCGGGGAGAATGAAGGACTCAGTCGGAGAATGAGGAATTACAGCAAGGTTACCTCTCTCTGGGCTCTATCACACACACAGCCTTTGCTCTCTGTTGTGAGACCCACTACAGCAGACCCCATTTTCCCGGTGACACAAGGAAAAACCGTGTATATTTGGAGTGGGAGTGGGAGCTATTAAATTAACCCTTTCCTGGAGGAAAAGAGGAGGATGAAGACAAGAAAACTAAGACAGAGCCTATTTAACCGAGGGACAAAATCGGGAAATAGCTCTATCCGTTACCCCCACGCAACCTTAAGAACCTTATGTGACCCTCTGAGAACCCGACTTTCCTCCTCCCCGATCCAGTCCGCTAATCTCACACACACACACACACACACACACACACACACACACACACACACACACACACACACACACTCATAAAGAGCAACCATTCCATTCAAATCTCCGAATCTCATTCTGGGCAAGACCCCGAGTCCAGGCTGCCCATAAAGGGATCGGAGCTGCCGTGCCCAAGAGGCATCCCTCTCTCCGTGGGACCGACGGAGAACTTCCTCGGGGGGGGGCGGGGATCTGGCTGGGGGAAACTGGGGCTGGCAAGGCGAAGGGTAGCTAGCGTTTCTTTCTTCTGCGGGGTCAGGGACAACGCGGGGATCCTGCCCTGAACTCCCGAGGAAGCAGCAACTGCAGAGAAGAAAGAAAGCGAGCGCAGGGAAAAGCCACTCACCCGGAGAGCCCCCGATCTCTGAGCAGGTTCGCTCCCGCAGGAGAGCTAGCGAGCCGGCGGCGGCGGCGGCGGCGCCTTTGTCTGCGCCTCTGCCTCTCCTGCTGCCGCTCGCCCAGCCTCCGCCGCTGACCCTCCGAGGCGCCCGATCTCTCGGGCGAGCCCCGGAGCTTGGAGCGGTGCTTAAACAGCTGGAGCTCGCTCCGTCGGTGCGGGAACCAGCCTTCCCCTTCTGCTTCTCTCTCTCTCCTCCTCCTTCTTTTTCTCCTCCTTCTCCTGCTTCTCCTACTCCTCCTCCTCCTCCTCCTCCTCCTCCCCCTTGCGCCGGGCCCGTTCTCCTCCCGGCTCCGCCCCGGGCTCGGGCCCCGCCTCAGCCGCCGCCGTCAGTCACCCGGCCGGGGGTGGGGGGGAGAGGGGCCCACCTGCTGCAGCTGTGACCGCGCTGCGCTGCGGGGTGCACGGAAGGGAAGCACAGCTGGACCAGGAGGCGGCGGCAGCGCTGGGCCCTGGGACTGCCTCTGCGCCGCCGGCTGCGAAGGCGCTCCCAGGAGGCTCCCGGGGCCGGCTGGCTCAAGGGCCCAGGACCAAAGCAGGAGCAGATGGAGCAGACCCTGCTCCCTCCTGCGCCCCCTCTCCAGCCCCTCGCCCTGGGATGTCAGGAGGGATACTAGTCTCTTCTGGATTTGGATTATGCCCACTTTCCCTTCCAACTCTGTGACCTTCCACTATTCCTGAGGAAATTGGCCGCTGGGACAGCGGTCTGCACACTTACAGTGATCACCCTCCCCGCTCCCAGACGCGCCTTGCCCAGCTTTCTCCTCCCGCCCCACCGTCTACCCCCAGATCTGGGGCCCCCGAGAGGGGAGGAGGAGCGGTAAGTGGGAACCAGGTCCCCTCCCTGCAGTAGAGGCTTCGAATCAATTGAACAAACGATTTCTGTAGACAGAAAACTCACTGCGCTAGGAGAAACACAAAGTTGGGACAAGACGCTGAGTCTGCCCTCACGACACTTGCACAGGAGCGGAGGAACGTGACAAGTACACAAATCCCTAGAGGAGTGAATACAGAAAATCATAGCAGCTTAGATTAGAGCTGGAAGCGACCTTAGGGGCTATAGAGTCCAACCCCGTTATGGAGCTGTTCTGAATTCGGATTATGTCTCGCTCTGTCTTCCGACCCTTTGACCATCCTCCATCATTCCCGTGTAAATCGGCTTCTCAGAGAGCTCTCTGCACGCTTACAACGATCACTGTCAGGTGAATTTTGTTTCTTTTTTGTTGTTAAAGATGAAGAAACTGAAGCTCAAAAAAGGGGATAAGCGACTTGTTCAGGGTCACACAGCTAGTATCTATCTGAGGCAGGATTGAACTCAAGTCTTCCTGACTCCAACTCCAGCGCTCATCTGCTGTGCCAGGAAGGTGGATTGTTACCGCCTCTGGGTTCAGGAAGCAGGTAGCGCTAGCTTTAGAGCTTGGTCTTTAAAGACCAGATAGGAAGATAGGAGGTGGGAAGGATGCAAGATGGAGGCACTGGGAACATAGTGCGGGTTGTGGAGGAACAGAGATTAAATAGTCCAACTTGGCTGGACAGCTTTCAGAGAGAAATGATAGGAGATCAAACTGGGAAAGGTAGAGCCGTACCAGATTGTGGAGAGCCTTGAATGACAAGCTAGAGTGGAGATTGAACTTGAAGCTTTTGGAGGGAGAGGGGGATGTGACGTGATCAGATCTGAAGAAAAGGAAGATTGACCTGGCAGCTGGAGAAATTCTGGGTTGGGGAGAGTGGAGACAGAGGATTGCTATTGTATTGGCTGCCATTGTAAATGTCCAGGTAGGTGATAAGAAGGCCTTGTACTATACTAGGAAGTGACAATTGCACTGGAGAAAGGAGGGATGGATGAGAGATGTTTCAGAGTTAAAATTGAAATGACTTGGTGTTTGATTAGTCTTAAGAGTTGAGGGAAAGGGAAGAGTCAAATATAAACACCGGAGTTTTAAATATAGTAGACGGCATAGAATAGTAATTCCTCTGACAGAAATATTGAAGTCAGAAGGGGGAAGGGAAGGAAAGGGTAGGGAATAAGCACTTATATAGCACCTACTGTGTACCACACACTGGGAATTAGGTGCCAGATTTGAACTCAGATCTTACTGACTTCATCTGCTACTTAGTGCTTTGGAGCTAGATAATAATAATAATAATAATAATAGCTAACATTTATATGGCACTTACTATGTGGTAGGCACTGTGCTAAGCTTGTTATCTCATGTGATCCTGACAACAACCCTGAGGTAGATGCTAGTATTATTCCCATTTTACAGACAGGGAAACTGAGGCAAATAGGGTTAAGTGAATTGCCTACGGTCACACAGCTAGCAAGTGTCAGATGCCAGCTTTGAACTAAGGTTTTCCTGATTCCAGGCTCAGTGCTCTAGCCACTGCACCACCTACTTAGAGCTATGAAACTACATGACTTCCAACTCCAGATAAACAGTCCTAACATGTCTGGCTTAAATGCTAGACCCTCATTTCGATGTCCTATCACCTTCTCAAACTCATCTTGTCTTTGTCCTATATAAAAATTATTATTATATCCTCCTCATGTCCACCCCAACCCCAATCTGGCTCCAACCTACCTGTTCAGATTTACTTTATATTACTCCCTTTTAAGTATTCTACAGTCCAGCCAATTTGGAATGCTTTTCATCCATCGTTATAGTCCTGCCCCCTCACAGCTTTACCTTTGATTAAATCTGGAATGGACTCCTCTCTCTCCCATCTTCATTTTCCACTCTCTCCTCCCTTCCTTCAGAGTCCAACTCAGATGCCACCTCTTCTGAAACTTCCCTGACTCTTTCGGGTGACAGTGATCTCTCCTCCCTCAAATATCTAAAAATACTTTGCTCAATCTTCCCTTTTGCCTTTATTTCATTCTCCTCAGTGTAGAGACTTTTTACCATATGCTTTTCTTTCTTCCATCCCCCATAGGGTAGCTAGGATCTGTGTCAAATTGATCTATGAATACCTAGCATCTAGCACAATGAATTACATCTTATAGTTACTTAATAAATGCTTGGTGAACTGTTGGATTTATCAGTAATAATAATAACTCACATTTCTATAGCACTTTAAGACTTATTTTAATGCTTATAACAGCCATGTGCACTAGATAATGAAATAATTTTATTAAAGATGAGAAAACTGAAGCGCAGAGGCATAAGTTGATAATAAACATTAGATTCAAACTCACATCTCCTCACTCCCAAACGTTTCTCTTACAATGGAAAAGGTAGGGGGCAGCTAGGTGGTACAGTGGATACAGCACCGGCCCTGGATTCAGGAGGACCTGAGTTCAAATCTGGCCTCAGATACAACACTTACTAGCTGTGTGACCCTGGGCAAGTCACTTAACCCCATTGCTTAGCCCCGCCCCCAAAAAGGAAAAGGTAGTATGCCAGAAGCTAAGAGAAGAAAGAACATTTAGAAGAATGTCAAAAGTGGTCAACAATAAATGCCTAATGTTACCAAAAGGTCACGGAGGATAGGGACTGAGAAAATGTCATTGGAATTTTGATGATGAGCAATAGAGACAGAAGCCAGATTTCCAAGAACTGAGAGAAGAATAGAAGAAAGTTAAAAAACTGAGATGTGGAATAGAGTGTACTTTCCCAAGAGATTAGACAATAAATGGGAGAAGAGAGATGGAACAGACTTAAAGGGCCATAGGAAGGCGTTTTTATGTCTGAATATGTTTGTAGGTTGACTAAGAGCCAATAGACAGGAAGGTATCAAAATTGCCTGAAAGAGAGAGAATGATTGATGGAACAAGATTTTCAAGGAGACATGAGGAAATTCAATCAAAGGTATAAGCAGGAAGTTACACCTTAGAAGGTGTAGGGACATATTTTCCTTTGGAACAAGAATAAAGGAAAAAGAGGCAACAGTGCTGAAAAATTTTGAGGAGTGAAGGAGGGGTATTGAGGAGGGGATCTAAGGGGACTCCCATCAGACGGCCACAGTCTTTTCAATAAACTAGGATTTTAAATCATCTACTCTAAAGTTTAAGGATAAAGGCACAAGTAGGTGAGAAGAAAGGAGGGGAGAGGAGAGAATAAAAACTTTTGGAGCATTTCATGTGATAAATTAAGGAGAGAATCAAGAGGTGTAGAATAGAAGGATTTCCAAGGAGTAGTGAGGGCCCAGCTGAAGTAACATAACATAAATGTATAGTGGAAGCAATCACCACAGTTTCATGACCATCTCTAGTGATACTTGGTAACCCAGGAGTAGAGAAAGCAGATGACGGGTTTGAGAACTGTTATTCAGTTATTCTAGTCGTATCTGACTCTTATTTGAGGTTTTCATGGCAAAGATACTGGAATGGTTTGCCATTTCCTTCTGCAGTTCATTTTAGAGATGAGGCAAATAGGGTTAAGTGACTTGTCCAGGGTCACACAGCTAATAAGTGTCCAAGGCCAGATTTGAAGTCAGATGTTTCTGAGTTCTTTCAGGTCCAGTGCTCTATCCATTGTGCCACCTTGCAGCAGTAAGCATGCTGTCCTGTATAAGAAGTAGCAAACATCTCAATTTCCCCTTTCCCTGATCAGGGCAGAATTCAATTATCACTGGCTTTCGATCCAGAATCAAGCACCAAAATTTGGGGACTTAATACATATCTTTGAGTGGAGGGAGAAAAATGTATCTTCTTCTCATGAAGTCCACCCCCAGAATTCTCACCAATCACTCTAATAGTAGCAAGCACCATGACCTTGTCCCACAAAATGCTAATACTATTCTTTCTTAGCTTGTCTGGACAGTGCTACTCCCCATCAGCTTAGCTGAACCCAGTCTCACTCAGTCTATTGCTTATACCTCCTGGCTTTTCTAGTAATAGAAAATAGAAGTTTTTGTTTTTGTTTTTGTTTTTTAACCAGGCACAGATAGATCAATGCATGGAAAGAGATTTTCCCTCCCTGTGTCCTCCATTTCTCCACCCTTCACCCGTGCCCAGACAAATACATGCATCTTTTCTCAAGGGCCCCTGGTAATATTTCTTCAGAACTCAAGTACTCTCTAACCCCTGAAGCCTTCTAGAAGGTGTAGCTGGTGGAGGGAAAGAGAATCACCTTAAGCACCACTGGCAGAAGAGAATTACTACAAACAAAATATTAAAAACCCCAAGGATATTAGCAAAGAGTGGGTTGGAAAACAAGATGGTAAACTAGATTCTAAGGTTACTGAGAAAGTGGAGAAATTAACCTGGAGTTTAGTAGATTGAGGAGAGAGTGGAATAATCAGATTCTGTAAATTTTAAAGAACAGGAAAAACTGCTTCTTTTAGAAGAAGTGAGAAGCAAGGAGCAAACTAAGTGAGAAACCTGGGAGCAAATTCCAGCAAAGGTGTGGGGTTATTGGAAGGAGTGGCCTCCAATAGAGTGGGAAAGAAGAGATGGATGTGATGTCATCAGGAGAAATTTTGGATTCAGTTAAATTAAGGAGATAGAATGTTGGAGGAAAAGTTTGAAAATATGTGGGTGTGGTGGGGGGGTGAGGGGTGTCATTCATAGGATCCTAGATGTAGAGTTAGAAATGACTTTAAAGGCTATCAAATCCAACCCCCTCATTTTATAGATGAGGAGACTGAGGCACAGAGACGCTAAGTAACTTCACATAAATAGTATCTGAGGCAGAATTTGAACCTAGATCTTTCTGACTCTAAGTGTAGTATCCTAATTTTCATTGCCAAGATCTCCAGTGGACCCAGTAGACTGGGCCTGACAAGGAATAGGGCTAAACTACATGTGGACTTAAGAAAAAGACATTGAATTCAGCCTCAGACCAGACACTTGAAACTTACTAACTGTGTGACCCTGGGCAAGTCACTTAACCCCAACTGCCTAACACAAACAAAAAAAATAACCCAAGGGGGAAAAAGAAAAACAAGAAAAAAGCCATTGAGGAAGAGTACTTCCATTTGGAATTGTAATACTGGATGATCGGGATTGGGAGACATCTGAGTCCTAATACCTATTGGACTAGTCCTTTTCCTGCACCCCAAATCTCTGTCCTGGGTTCTCTTTTCTTTTCTGTCTACCCTCTCTCCATTGGTTATCTCATTAGTTTTCTGGACTTGAAGTAAGAAAATTTGGACTCAAATTCCAGTTCTGACACCTACTACTTGTGTGGTCTTGGTTAAGTACCTTAATTTCTTTGGAGCTCAGTTTCCTCAACTACAAAAGAAGGGGATTGGTTGGACTAAATTACTTTGAAGGTTCTTTACATCTATCTATAATCTTATGATCTCTCTACAGAAGCTCCCCAAATTTGTATTTCTAACTCCACTCTCTCTCCACAATCCAAATCCTGAATTACCTCCACATGGACATTCCAAAGTTAACGTGTTGAATATGGAATTTACTATCCTTCTCCTGGACATAGCCCTCTTCCAGATTTTCCTGTTTCTATTGAGGGAATCCATATCTTTGGTTTTTGTGCTTCCAATCTTTCTCCTCTACAATCAATCCTCTTCACAGCTGCCAAGATAATCTTAAGGCACAGTTTGACCATGTCACTCCCCTCCATAAAGGCCTTCCAAAGCTCCTTATTGTCTCCAAGATAAAATAAAACTCTTCAATTTCCTATTTGAAGCCCTTCAAAATTCTGGCTACAACCAAATTTTTCAATCTTATTTCCCATTACAACATTTCTATGTTCTAGTCGAATAGGACTACCTCTTCCCAGAACCTGACCTTCCACCTCCTACCTTGATTCATTAGCCCAAGCCCTATTCCTCTCCTAGAATGCTTTCCCTCTTCATCTCTGCCTCTTGGAATCTTTATTTGCCTTCACAGCTCACCTCAAGTGTCACCTCTCCTGTGAAGTCTTCCCTGATCCTCACAATTATTAATGCATTATTATTAATTATTATTAATCCCCAACCCCAGTAGAATATAAGCTCATAGAGGATAAGGACTGTTTCCTTTTTTATCTTTGTATCACATATATCTAAAACATAATAGGAGCTTAATAAATGTTGGTTGAATTGAATTGTTGGCAGTGAGGAAGAGGAGTTACTCAGTAGGTGGAAATCAGAACTAGTGGAATTAGCTGGCCCCAAAGTCTTAATAGAATGTTGGACATTGGTAATTCAGATTCAAGGACTGTAGTGGAAGACGCTCATCACCAGGTACTTTCAGAAAAAGTTATATTCTATTTTTGAATGCCAGAATAATCATTAGTTGTGTAACCAGAGCCATAACTCAGCATTCTAGTACTTAGAAAAAGTTTAGTTGGTAGGGGAAGGGATAGAGAGCCCAGGGCACCCTAAGGCTGCTGTGTACAGCCATTGCCACCAGTCCTAACATTGATCTCAAGCATTACCTGTGGTGAGAGGTTTCAGGCCAGGCAGAGAACATGCAGTAGACCTCAGTTGAGAATAATCAAATTGGCAGAGAAAAGGTGCCTCAAGGGAAAGAAGATGGCAAGATATTTCCCCCTTCCCTCCTTCCCCACCCTCCCAACTCAAGGCATTATTTTCCCTCTCAGCAGTAGATACACTGATGCAACTGCTAGTGGGAAGAAGTACATCCCTCCCCTCCTTCATGATGGTACTTGAGGTAAAGTTCCAGTGGTCCCAAGTTGGTTACAGCTTTGTTCGTATGATAATCCTTTCTCCCACTTTGAGTGGAGGAAAAGACAATATATAGTTACTAACAGAGTACACAGTAATACTGGGATAGCACTGAAAGATAGGGAAACAGAAATCTTCTTGTTTGGCTGAGAGAGGACCCAAGTTAGGTTGGACCTATGAATTCCACCTGGAGTGCCTTGTGAGCCAGTCTCAAATCAATGGAAGGGTTGGGAGGTAGGTGAGAGATGTTCTGTTCTTCTGGGCCCAGGGGAAAACTCAAACCTAGAAAGGGTTAAGGATCAAGGTAGACTTGAGGAACTTTAATTAACAATTAGTCCACAAAGATTAGATACCATCTACCCTGGGACTGGATAGATTTTATTCCATCTATCCTGGAATTGGATAGATTTTATTTTATATGAAATTTCCATTGACTTTATTTTGGAGTATTATTTCTGAATTTGTATATTTTCTTGGTCCTTCTCATTGTTTTTGGTGCTATTGAATGATTTTATTTATTTTTTTCTTATTTTCAGTTTTAAATCCTCTCCCTTCCTTCACCTCTCTCCCTCCCATTGAGAAGGCAAGAAATAGGATGGTCCTTCTAATTAAAAACAAAAATCCTTGGATTTCATTGATACAGGGAACTTCCCTTAAGGAAACTTTTACCATTGCATATCAACAGCTGTTCCACAATTTATTGTTTTTTTAAAAATAATATTTTATTTTTCCCCAGTTCCATATAAAGATAATTTTAACATTCATTTAAAAAATTTGTGAGTTCCAATTTTTTTTCTCTCTCCTTCACCTCCCCCCTCCTTGAGACAGTAAGAAATTTGATATAGGTTATACATGTTCAATCATGTAAAACATATTACCATATTAGTCATGTTGTGAAAGAAGACACAGACCCAAAGAGGAAACACACACACACACACACACACACACACACAAACACAATACAGAGTGAAAAATAGTATGCTTCAATCTACATTCAGATTCTATCAGTTCTTTCTCTAGAAGTGGATAGCATTTTTCATCATGAGTCCTTTGTAATTGTCTTGGAACACTGTATTGCTGAAAATAGCTAAGTTATTCACAGTTGATCATTATATAGTATTGCGGTTACTGTCTACAGTGCTCTGGTTCTGCTCACTTCACTTTACATCAGTTCATGTAAGTCTTTCCAGGTTTTTTTTAAATCATCCTGCTCATCATATTTTATAGTGCAGTAATATTTCAATACAATCATATACCACAACTTGTTCAGCAATTCAAGACACAATTGATAGTTTTAAAGAGTTTCCTGGGGCACTGGAAGTGATGTGACCCATTCATGGTCACACAGCTAGCATGTGTCAGAGGTGAGGCTCGAACCCAGGTGTTGATGACCAGTTCTCTACCCATTATGCTACACTGCCTCTGTCCTTGCTAAAAAAAAAAAGGTGCTGAAAAACCCACTCTTGTGGTCAGAAGAATAGAGAATATAAGGAAAGGAGAAGGCAGGAGGAAATAAGCATTTATTAAGTACCTACTTTGTACCAGGCACTATGCTAAGTGCTTTACAAATATAACAATAAGAATATTTATAATTGTTACAATGCTTAATTATAATAATTTAACATAACAATAGTAATTGAGTTGGCACCAGACTTGAACATCTAGTTGTTCTGGAATTAGCTAAAGATGGAGGAGAAAGTAATCAGGGATCAGATGTGACTGATTTCTGAATCCAAGGAGACAAGGAACCGAGAAGTCTTGGGTAGTAAGAAAAGAGCAACAGACACTGTGCCTCAGGTTGTAGGTCATGAGATGAGTCCAAGGAAGAAAAAAGTGAGAGATGAAAGCTTCAGATTCAAAGGTAAAGGTCTCTTGGAAGGAAAAACTAGGTTCATCAGGAAGCTGACTTAAATCAGCAAGGCCTAAGGCTTTCACGTTTGATTGTCAGTTCACATTAAACCAGTACTTCCATAAGGTGGGCAGCAAGCTTAGTAAAGTACAGACAGATATCTTATTTACTCATCTATCTGTCTATTGGTCTACTTTTAAACAAAGCCTACCTTGACCTGTCTTTTCTTCAGTCCGTGGCAATTCTGTGGCTTCTAAGTGGGGGAGCGTGGCTCAGGAGAAAGTCTCATAAGGCTCATAGATCTAGAGCCCAAAGGGAGCCCCCTTGTTTTACAGATGAATAAATGACAGCCCTAGAAAGATTTCACCCAAAGTTGCACAAGTAATAAATATTAGAGATGTGATTCAAGTCCAGGTGTTTTCACTTGTCAGAGGTCTTTCCACTGTGACCAAGTGTTACGGTAGAATAAAGAAACTGAGTAGTTACATCCAGAAATGATTTATGTAACAATGCATGTAGTTGCAGAAACAACAGTAGCCAAGGGCAATGACCATTAGTTTCTACACAATTAATATACAATTTGGAGACAGTGAAAAACAAGGTTATAGGGATAGAGACACCTGATTTCTTACTGGTGGAGACACTGAGGTGAGAGGGAGAGGGGTAATTTTGTAACATTCCTTAAGTTGGATGACCTTTGGGAGAGGGAGTAATCTTACGACTTTTCCAAAATCAGACTTCCAAGAAGTTGAAACTTAACTTCACAAAATGGTAGATAAAAGCAAAATGGAACCACTAATATTATTTTAATGTAACATTCCCCACTTTGATCCTATGGTTCTCAAACCTAGGATCACTTATTTAAACCTTTCATCTAATAGGGATTTCTGGGTGGAATGATAGTCTGCTGTAAAGGGCATTAAAGAGGTGGGGTGAGAGGCACAAGAAGAACAAACAGAGAGTCATAGTCTCATATATCCCCTAATAACATAAATCTTATTAAATAGACTCTGTAGGTAAACTAAGTCAGGTTACAGATCAAACTACTTAGAGTGCTAACTATGAAACAAAAAGCCAAAGCAATATGGTAACAATTATTAATATTAAATAACATCAAATCTCTGTAATCTGATAACCTACTCCCAATGTCCATTCAATCAGGACATTTCATCTTGAGTCCCAGATAACCCATGTTATCATCTGGTCCCTGGAAACACCTTCCCTTGGACATTCTGGAGTAGGTCTCAATCTCAAGGCAGCTATGAAGGGGACCCCTAGCTGATCTGCTTCTCTGGTTCCAAATCATTTGCAGGTAATTCTGCTAAAATCTGCCAGTAACAAGACTCAATACAATTTAGGACAAACTCCTAATTTTGCTTTTCCAGCAACTAGTTCATGTGGTGAAAATCAGCTCAAACCATATGGATCTAAACCTATTAACAACAGAATTATAAGAAGAATAACTAATTAGGAACCCATAATTCACCTGCAACTTTGGAGAATTTCAGTTTGTACATAACATTTGCTGTTTCTATCTTGTCCTGAAGCCTATATCTGATACAAACAATGCCAAATATAGGGAGAAGAATCTTAATAAGAATCCATGAAGGCCTGACTTCGAAAATATGCCCTTCTGTCTCTTAAGATTATCAGAGACTTTAAAAATAGGAAAACAGTTTTCCTTTCTTTACAATTATCAATGCAATTTTCCTATCTTTAATCTAATTTTGAGAACGTGTTGCTAAAACATATTCAAGGCCTATGTATCCTATTAGAAACATTTGGAAGTTAATCATACACACACACACACACACACACACACACACACACACGCAGGCACACACACACAAAGAGAGAGTCTGATTCTGTTGCTTTCTCAAAGTTTACCACTCTATTTAATTATAAAACTTTTACATCTTTGTCTTATTTCCCCCTTTTGAGGATATTATTCCCATATCATCCTGAAAGAATGAGATACTTCAAGGACCTAATCTTATACATGAAATATTTAATTATTAGCAAGGGAACGGCAAAGCTAAAAAACTCATTTACATAAGATATGGAGTCGACTACAAATACAGAGTAACAGCAGTAAGATATTTTGTATTTGTATCCTATTACAGCAACTTAGATATTTTAATAGTAATCTATTGATTTATTATATTAATTATATTAATATTTGGTATTGCAATAAGAAAAACTTCCACTGTTTACTTGCCCTGATTATAGAAATTTGCTATGAAAGGAAAAAGGTGGAACATAGTTATAACTATATCAAGACAATCCCTTTAAGGGACTGACCTGACATAAGCCATAACAGGGGAAAAACTCCCTTAGTTCTGTTTGGTTTTAGGCATGAGTTGTATTTGCCATCCAATTATGTAGCAAAGTTCCACATTATTTGTAGCCTCAGAATTAAGCAGGTTGGAAATTTTCCTGTTCTGAAAGAAAATAGCACAATGGGAAACTACCTTCACCCATGCCAAAGACATCCCCTCAACTTTTCCCAGGGACAGATATCCAATTGTAGCAGTTCTCAGACTACTACATTCCCTTTGGGCAGCACATGGTATTTCCCTTGAATCATGAACTATTGGTTTCATGACAATTCAGACAATCATACCTAAGATAAAAACTTAGAATAATATCAAATTTCCGTCCCAAGAGATTTTACTTCAAATAGCAAAATTTCACTGATCACAGTTTAGGACTATGTAATTATTATTATTATTATTCTCATGTTGCAATATAGTTGACAATGAGCACATATAAGGACATTTTATTTGTCCTTCATTTATAAACTAAGAATAACCACATTCTAGAGTTTTACACATAGAGTAAACATACGATGGTTGGCTCAAAGATGTAACTTTAATATAGACTATTTATTAATAGGGTACAATTTCACAATTTTCATAAGTGATAGCCAAATCATCTATTAGATAAAACTCACTTTTTACTATAAACATGCTTGTAAACCCCCCACTTTGACTGGGTGTGGTCCTAATTTCTCAAACTTCAGTACTTCAGAAGTTTATCCCACACTGTCAGCTGGGTTGATAAGATCTTATGACCTCACTGAAGTAGAAAGTCCCAAGGAATAAGATAAGGATAACTTTAAAAAGACTTTGCTACTTTACTCCTAACATTAAGTTATTACTATTATCCATTTTAAAGCGAATATAACTCCATTAAATATTTAAAACAGTTTTCAAACGTTTTTGCTACATTCTTTTAATAGCTCAATTCATAATCTAACAGCATGCAGATTAAAAGATAAGTTACTTTTCTAACAGCATTTCTGATACAATGGCTTCCAAAATTTCATAATGTAAGAAAAAAATTAGAAACACAACAATAACATATATGATATCATATATTTAAAACATGAAACAAAACATTACCATTCAAGTGACATCATTTCAGTCAAATGCATTTCCAAATTTTCTTACTTAGAAAATCATTCATTTTATCACTTTTAGCATTCTATACTAATCACATCCAAACCCAGTATATAGTAATCCAGTATGGAGTAATTACATTCAATAAAATAATGATAATTTACATTTATATAGTGCTTATTATATGCCACGCACTGTGTAAAGCGCTTCCTAATTCTTATATCATCTGTTCCTCACAATAATCCTGGTAGGTAGGTGCCATTATTATCCCATTTTACACATGAGGAAAATGAGTGTTTTCTAAGCATATCTCCTTTCTGCCAACATCAAATGTCTCTTGCATTAAGTTCTAATTTACCACAATTATCCTGGCAGAAGAACATATTTTACTGTAAATGAGACCACATTATGATTTAGTTTCAGAACAAATTTTGAAAAAGAAAAAAAAATTCATGGTGTCATTCCTACCTCTTTATAACTTTTTTTTTTCTTTAAAATTACTCAATGAGCCAAATCAATTCCTTTTTTTTTTCAACCTAACCTAACCCCACCTGGCTTAATTTCTCTTCGTTTCCCAATCATACTCAAGGCTATCTATAGAGCTAATCTTCATTGAAATTTTTCTTTACAATTTAGCACAAGTTTTATTACATAAAACCAATTAATTACAATACTGTTGTCTTTGAGGTTCTTAAGAGTTTATAAATACACATTCTATTCCAATACTTTTTGGTGACTTTACTTCTCGTTCTATTATATCACTCACAGAAGAAATACAGTGGTAACACAAAACAGTCTTTCATATTAATTTTGTACTTATAAGTTGTTCCCTGATTTAAACAAGCTCTCTCTTTTCATGCCCAACAAAAAGTTAATAATAAGCAGTTCTTAGGCACCACATAAATTTAAACTGCAAATGGAAAACCCATTTTTTCCCCTCTTTTCTCTAATCAGTGAAATCACTTTCCTTCCTTGCACTAAAGCAACAAATCTGCCACTCTTCTGGGAAAGAGTCATAAAAGGACTAAGTGATATTTCCATGTAACTTTCAGAGTTTTATTCTTATTTTTCCCTAAAACAAATTCTACAGAGTGGTACACCAAAACTCACTAAAATATTTCAAACCATTAAAACAGTCAAAGCATAATTTGGAAATTCACAGTAAAGAAATTTCACTCACAAATTTAGTCTCTAATTAGTTTACAATGACAGAAATTCCTATAGACTGGGAACAAAGATTCCCTTCCTTCTTATTTGTGTCTCTTGTCTACCTCCCGAACTTGTCCAGAATTCAAAATTGAGAGAGAGAAAGAGCGAGAGAGAGAGAGAGAGAGAGAGAGAGAGAGAGAGAGAGAGAGAGGGAGAGAGAATGAATTTCTCTCAAGACTTTGAAAGTTCTTCAGAAAAGTTTTCACTTCTTTGTCTTTGGCTGATTAGGCCACAGAAAGAAGTTAGTTTGTTTTGCCAAGACACAAAACATAGACATCACAATAAGACAGACACAGAATCAAAAAGGCAGTGAAAACAATTTTCTAAAAGCAATCTTAAAGCCTTTATTTTGTAGTAATTTGAAGTCCCTTCTTGGCCAAATTTGGGCCCATTGATATTCTTGAATATCTTAGACTAATTTTTGCACAATTTGAGACTTCTGTTCTTAGTTATCCCTTTCTGAATGGGATAATTGGCCCTACTAATAATTGGCCCTGTTCTCAGGCCAATAAGAACTTCCCTAAGGGAGTGTCATTGGCTTACTGAAGTTGGCCTCCACAGTACCCTCATCAGGGTACCACTCACTTCTGAGGAGGTAATCATCTGGATGTGGTTCAGGAGGATGTAAAGGTCTGGGGATGAATGGTCCTTTGCTGAGGAAATCCATCAGTAGAAATCTTATCAGTGCATTCAAGGGTGTTCTTTTGGTGAAGATCTGGTAGTCACAGAGACTCATAGTCTCAATCTCTTCTAAATCACCATAATTGTTATAGTGGAATAAAGAAACCAAGTGATTACATCCATATAACAATTTATTTAGCAACGCATGTGGTTGTAGAAATAAACTGGGTCTGAGGCTCTTGGTAGCCAAGGACAATGACCATTAGTTTCTATACAGTTAATATATAATTTGGAGGGAATGAAAAACAGGAAAAGTAGGATTATAGGGATTGAGGCACCTGGTTTCTTATTGATGGAGAGAATTGGGAGACACTGAGATGAGAGGGAGATGGTACTTTTGTGATATTCCTTAAGTTGAGTGACCTTTAGGAGGGGGAGTAATCTTGTAATTTTTGCAAAATCAGATGACTTTCAAGAAGTTGAAACTTAACTCCACAAAATGGTGGCTAAGGGCAATACAGAGTCAACAATGCTATTTTAATGTAACACAAGCTACCTCTTCTCTAAATACATTCATTGACCACTATTGATTTAAGCTTGTCACTTAATGGGTTGTGTTAAGCCTTGGGGATACAAAGATGAACAATGACACAGTTCTTGCCCTTAAGGGGTGAAGTAGGTGGGAATGAGGGTGTGTGTGGGAGAAAGTGAAGGAGAAATAAAATTAAGAAGAATAAAGAAGAATGCAGCCAAACTTCAACATGGAATATGCCACTAGGCTGAGAATCAATCAGTCAATAAATATTTATTAAGCACCAACTGTGTGCCAGGAACTGTGCTAAATGCTGGAGATACAAAGAAAGACAAAAGGTAGTCCTTGCCCTCGAGGAGCTTACAGTCTAAGGGGGGGGTGACAACATGCAAACAACTATATACAAACTAAATACAGGATAAATGTGAAATAATCAACAGAGGGAAAGGACTAGAATTAAGGGGAATCAAGAAAGGCTTCCTTTAGAAGTCGGGATTTTAGCCAGGAAGCAAGAGGAGATGATGAGGAAGGAGAACATTCCAGGCATGGGACATAGCCAGACAAAATACTAGGAGTTAAGAGATGGCATTTCTCATTAGAGGAACAGCAAGAAGGCCAGTGTCACTGGGTCACAGAACGTGTATGTGGAGGTGTGTAAGGTGTAAGAAGACTGGAGGGGTTGGGAAGGCAGGTTATGAAGGGCCTTGAATGCCAAACAGAAATTTTTATATTTCATCGTGGAGGTGACAGGGAGCCATTGCAGTTTATTGAATTGGAGGGAAGAGGGGAAAAGGAGACAGACACATGATCAGACCTTTATTTAAGGAAGATCACTTTGACAGCTAAATGGAGGATGGACTGGAGTGAGGAGAGACTTATGGTAGGGAGATCAACTGGCAGGCTGTTGTCATAGTCCATGCCTGAGGGGATGAGAGCCTGTACAAGGGTGCTAGCAGTGTCAGAGAAGGCACTGCTTTGATGAGGCTTGGCACTTTGGTATAATAATGGTTTGTACTAAGCACTGGGGATGTAGAGATGGACAGCAATATAATTCCTTCCCTTAAGGGGTAATGTGGGTGGGTGTGGGGGTATATGGGACAAAAAGAAGACATAAAGTTAAGGAGAAGGAACAAGAGGAATGGAGCCAAACTTCAACATGGAGCATGCCACCAGTTTGGAAATGCTGGCTATTGGAAAGTTGGCAGCTCTAGGGGGAGGGAAAGGGAGAAGAGAGTGAGGAGATGGACAAACACGATGTTTGCTTCAGTATAGAGCTAAGCCGGATCTCCTGGCATTGTCCTTTGGATTTGGAGATATATGGAGATGTACGGTGTGGTTTGACTTCTCTGGCTATGCTTATTTTGGACTTCTCTGCCTCTTACCTCACATCATGTCCTCCAATATGCTTCCTTCCCTTCTCCCCTTTTCTGCTTTCTTTTGTGTGTTATCTTTCCCTTTCAATTGTAAGGTCTTTGAGGGCATAGACTATCTTTCTTTTCCATATTCGCATCCGCAGGGATTAGCACAGTGCCTGGCACATAGCAGATGGTTAATAAGTGTTTATTGACTATTGATTACTGCATGACTGGACCAAAACTGGAATGAAACCTAGAGGGCCCACTACCACAGGAAAGCAGATAAATTACATTAATACAGCAATAAGAAGGGTAATACATTATTTTTATTTTTATTACCTCCCAGAAGGCATTCCACATATATACACAAAGAATTTCAATAAAATGAATACCTTAATGTGAATTTTAGGATATGTTTATGCATGTAGGTAAAACACGATAGCTTATACTATATTGTTATAAGACATTGACGTTAGGCAAAGGTGTTCACTCTCTTCTATATTTTCATAGAACCCTATTGGTACTGCTTTTATGATGATTACCAAGTTCCACTTTGTCTTAGAGTTACATGTATTCTTGTCCTGTCCTTAAGTGCTGCTACATTGTAAGCTCCGGAGGGCAGGGACTAGTCATTTACATCTTTGTGGCTGTCTGGGTGATGCTTCTCTTCAGCTGCCCATGGTGGCTCCATCACAGCTAATCCTCCATGATCCCTTCTGGCTTCTCCCTCTCAGAAACCCATTCACATTCAAAGGTGAGGGGTGAGGCCATTGGAACTTTGGGAATGCTGGGTAGAGCCCCCTCCCCTAACTGAGTTACTGGAGGCTTTCCTGTTAATGTCCCTTTGGGCAGAGTCACAAGGCAGGTTATATTCTGTGTCCCTACTACTTAGCCCAGTGACTTGGAAATCATAATGAATTTCCGTTGAATTGAACTGCTTGTTCCAGGAATGCACCTGATTTTAAGGCATTTATAAAAATGTTTCTAGGGTACAAAGATCAGCTGCAGATATGCAGCAAGGGAACCACCTACTCGTTCAACCGTGCAAAGTTAAGGTTTGTAACAGAGGTTATCTCATTCCTCATTTACCTGGAAGATGGGCAGGACAAGGAGGAAATGTGGAAATGTTTATGTATGCGTCATTCAGTCCTGATAACAGAGCTCTTCAGATTCTCCACCCAGAATACATTGCTCATCAGTGTACACATGGCCAACACAGAGAAGTTTCAAGAGTCCTGTGAATTTGAGAGCTTTGGCAGACTGTGCCCGGTAATTCACACACACACCCTGAGGTTCCTCCCTGAAAATAAGACTGCATGATTGTTGAAAGCACACTATTAAAATGTGCATTGATTATTTGGGAAAGCTCAAAGACAAACATGACACTCAACCAGAGGCTCTTTGTATGGGGAACTTCAAAAATCTTCATAATCCTGCCCAGAGCAGGGTCATAGAGAGGGGGCTTTATAACTCTCCTGATCAGTACTAGAGTTTGAGAGAGGTTGGAATTTCTGGTCAGGTTAGGAGTGAGGGGGAGAAAAAGTAAGAGAGGGAAAATGCCCCTCTAGCTATGAGGATATCTGAAACTCCCAAACCAAAAGAGAAAAGCCATATCCAAAGGAAAAGCTTCCCCTGAAGAGAGCCCAAGGGCCTGAAGCCCCAGCACTGCAGACTCCAGAAAGCTAAATCCTCACCTCTCTAACTCAGTTTTGTGTTTCCTTCACTCTCAAGCCTTGGGTTGTCCCCTGGGGGGGAACCTTCACCATACAACAGGAAACTCTGTGGCAATGGGAGTAAGACGTTCGCAAAAATGCACAGAAGCTAATGGTGCATATTTTGAACAGTCACTTTTTCAAGCTCTGTTTATGACATCTCTTTCAGGCAAAATTGATCGATTATTAATTAGAATGACCCTGGTTTTTTTCAAAATTCAGATGGATACAACACAGGACATAGAGAATCTAAGTGACCTGTCTAAAGTGCTTCAGTGGCAGGGCCAGAATAGAACTAAATCTGTTGTTGTTTAGTCATTTCATTCGTGTCCGACTCTCCATGAACCCACGTGGGGTTTTCTTGACAACAATATGGGAGTGGTTTGCCATTTCCTTCTCCAGCTCATTTTTTACAGGTGAGGAACTGAGACAAAAAGGGTTGAGTGACTTACCCAGGGTCATGCAACTAGTAAGATTTTGAGGCCAGATTTGAACTTGGTCTTCCTGAGTTCAGGGCTGGTGCTCTATCCACTGCACCAGAACCAAGTCTAGTGGGAAGAAATTGTCTGGTACTGAATGCAAGGGCTTGCCATTTTTTAATCATGCAGGTTCTCGAATTAGGTCACAAAGTCACCAATAGGATTAAATGAGATAATATTTGTAAAGCACTTAGTAGTGTGTCTGGCACAGAGTAGGTAAATAATAAATGTTTTTCCCTCTCTCTGGCCCTCCGCATAATCAGTCATTCAGTCTGCTAGCATTTTAAAGTATCTACTACATGCCAGGCATTGTGCTAATCCCACCATAATATTCTAGAATTGGAAGGTACTGAAACAGCCTAGGTATATCGATACCTTTCACTTAGGAGTGGGAGAAGATGTGGAGGAGGAGGGATGGATGGGAGGGAGATGCAGATAGAGTGATTGATGAGTACTTAAGAGGACAGCCCCTAACTCCAAAGCAATTGTCTAAATCCCTGTGTTTAGCCTTATCTGTCCCACTCATGATTGGGAAGTTCAAAGGCAGCTGGGGTTATTCACTCTTACCTGGAGTATCCATCTTCCTTCATCTACCTCAGAACAAAACCCCTGATTTCTTCAGCCTCTACAGAGCTGGTCAGTAGTCTGAGTCAAGCCAGTTGCCTAATATTCAATTGTGTGTATATGGGTCTTCACTTCCTGGAATCAACCCAAAGGTGGGTCTCAGGATGGCCATGGGGAGGAAGGTGTCACACACATCTTGTACCCTCCTTGTATGAGTATGTTCATGTGGCTTGTAAATCATTCAAAAAACCCTGCAGTTAATTTAAGTTGGGTGTAACAATCTATATCTCTGTCCTTTCAAATTCCTGCCCTTGGTGATCACAGGTACCACCACCTAATGCATGAATCCTCTCTACCCTGTCAAGAGCTACTTGAACATCTCTAGCAATAGAGAACTTACTACCTTGAAAAGTAGTCCATTCCACTTGTAACTAATTCATTCAATTAATAAGCATGTAAGAATCCCCTCTTACATGCAAGGCATTGTACTAGGTGCTGGGGCCACAAAGACAAAAATGAAACAATCCCTGATCTTAAGGAGCTTACATTCTATCAGTTATTAGGAAGGATTTTCTTCTATTAAACTGAGATCTACCTTCAGAAATGTATGTTCATTGTTCTTCTTTTTTTTCTTTTGGGATCAAACAAAATGATTTTAATCCCTTTTCCAAGGTAGCAGTCTTCAACTACAGTTATCCTTTCCACATTGCAGCTTTCCCCATCAAGGTTTTGATATATCACAGGTCAGCATAAGAAATTAAATGGAAACTTTTTGGGAATTTTACAGAAGTTGAGAAGACATACAAAGGCCAGTAGATGACACAGAACAAGTTTAGAAACTCAGAAATGCATGAAATATATGTATAATATTATATAATATCAACCCAAATTTTATAATAAAGTATTGTAAACACCCCATAAAAGAAAAAAAATTCAGACATCTTCTCTGGTCTAAAAAGAGGGCAAAAAAATTTCACATGGATCTTACAGATCATGGGGGGAAAGGGGGAAGGGAGGGTAATCATGGCCCTAACCCCTGTGTTGTGGAAGCGATAACTGTGTTTGGAGATAACTCTCTGGTCTCTTTTCATCAGGTTTTGTTGTTGTGCAGTCATTCAGTTATGTTTGAATCTTTGTGACCCCATAGACCATAGCACACAAGGCCCTTCTATCCTCCATTATCTCTCAGAGTCTGTCCAAGTTTGTGTTCATTTTTTCCATGACACTATCTATTCATCTCATCCTCTGTCATCTCCTTTTCTTTTTGCCTTAAGTCTTTAGGGTCTTTTCCAATGAGTCTAGCCTTTGCATTATGTGGCCAAAGTTTCAGCTACAGTATTTGACCTTCCAGTGAATAGCCTGAATCAATTTCTTTAAGTATTGATCGATTTGATCTCATCTCCAGTTCTTTCATTCAGTTTTCACTTTGTTTTGTCTTCTTCTCACCCTGGTCACCACCCTCCCAATATTCTCCAGCTTCTTACTGTCCCCTCCTAAAATGTGAAGCCCACAGCTGAACAAACACTGGAGCTCTGTCAGAGTGGGCTGGGCAGACTGACAGCATGCCACAGCGAAGCAGGCAGGGCCAAGCAAGACAACATAGGTTATGGTAGTGGAACAAGACAAAACAGAATCCAGGTGAGATGACATGGCTACAAGCACCCAGCATAGCACAGGTCACCACAGCAGAGATCTGCCAAATAAACCAGTGTCAACAAAGTTTTAGGAAGAAAAGAGAGATTTAAGCTCAATCTGTCACAGCACCAAGAGTAATATTCTCTCATTCTCTCTCTCTCTCTCTCTCTCTCTCCATATATATATCCATTAAAGTGTGCAAAGTATTTTATATATATTATTTGACAACAGCCCTGTGTGGTAGGTACTAGAATGTGTTAAAATTGTATTTTCTTTTGGTCCCTCTGACTACACCCTGCCCCTTCTAGTCAGCATATTAAGTTTATTTGTCGCCAGTATAAAGGGGCAATAACAGGAAATAAGATTGCAAAGGGAAACTGAAAGTCCCCAAAATCATCCCCAAAATCAAAGGAGCGTAATTTGCAAATTGTAACATACATTAACCAAAATTCATGCCCTGGTAATATGTGCTGAATGAGGGGAAGCCATCCAGGCACTGCTTGTCAGCATTCTGGTCTTATATGTAAATTCTAGACAAATGCCAGACCTCCAGAGTTCCAAATCAGCAGAACATCAAAAAGGTGCTGAAATAACTTTGAGATGTAACTTTGAAGTGTTACCGATTACTTTGAGATGATTTGGATATGTTAGTGAATGAACCTCAAGGTGACACAGATAGGAGTTGGTCTCAAAAAAACCCCCCAAAAACCTAAAAATGAGACCACAAAATCTTGTCCACTGAGCTTTCTTCTAAGGGTCCAAGCTGTCTAGTGCTCCCAATTCATGGTTATATGAGTGACATTTTCTGCCACTCCCCAGCCTCTTCCTCACACCGCCTTCCTTCACCATCCCATTCCCCTATCCCTAAGCCACATCATCTACGTCTGTACCACTTCTGCTGCTTGTGTCTGCTTTTATGGACTTTCTGCCACCATGTCCTCTGTGTTTAATTAAAATGTGATTTGTTGTTGTTCAGTAGTTTCAGTTGTGTCTGACTCTTCATGACCTCATTTGGGGTTTTCTTGGCAAAAATACTGGAATAGTTTGCCATTTCCTTCTCCAGTTCATTTTACAGATGAGGAAACTGAGATAAACAGGGTTATGTGACTTGCCCAGGGTCACACAACTAGTAAGTGTCTGAAGCTGTATTTGAACTCAGGAAGGTGTCTTCCTGATTCCAAGCCCAGTACTTTATCCACTTTGCCACCCAGCTGCCCTAAGGTGTGATTACTGTGGTCTTTCCTGGTGTGTAAAGAATTGTAAGTGCCTGCCCCCATTCCACAATTTCATAAATTAATGATCAATTCATAGAAGTATTATTATCCCATTTCATAAATGAGAAAACTGAGGCTTAGAGATTTGCCAACAGTCACACAACCAGTAAGTATGTCAGTGGTGGGATCTGAACCTTCCTCTTCCTCACACCAAGCCTAGCATGCCACCCCTAAACCATCCTGCCTCTCACCAAATGAGAAGCAGCTCCATCAGAGTTCTCCTTGTGATTGAGACCTTTCACCCCGGGCTCCTCAGGGTTGTTTGGCAAATCCCACCTCTGCCTGAAGCAGAACTCTGTGTAGGCCTTAAATGTTCTCACCTGCTTAAAGTAAACCCTGTTGTCTCATCTGTGAAGCATCCTGGTTGTCCAGTGAGTGGGCCTCACAGCCAGTGGCTGAGTGAAGACCGAACTGTTGCTGTTTGTAGATCTGAGATTCATCAAGGACTTCTACATCCCCCCAAATTTCTTCCTGAGAAGTTAGGAATGAAAAGAGCATTGGATTTGGCATCAGACAGTTCAAGTATCCCCCTGTTATCTGTGTGTGGCAGTCCTCTGGTAAGGCCAAAAAGCAGTCCAAAAAGACCCTGGGAATCATATTTCTTACCATTTGGGGAAGAAAAGAAGCTAACTCAAGATCAGGACTGGAGGACAGGGTTTTTCCTCTATAGAGCAAGAGGTCTGAGGATTTCTCAAGAGTGAGAGGAGAGAAGCATGGACCTAAAGAAAGGATGTGTAGATATTGCTACCACTGGCTCCATGAATCTGGTGGGAGACTCTACCACATTCTTTTCTCCTCTCTCTCTCTCTGTATCTATCTCTATCTCTGTCCCTGTCTCTCTCACTTTCTCATGATTTAGTTATTCATGCTACTTGAACTCTCAGAGAGAGAGAGAGAGAGAGAGAGAGGCAGAGATGAGGTGGAGAAAAAGGAATCCTTAAAACTTCTGCTTATGTAATAGAGAAAAATCCCACCCTCCAATCCACATTTGAGGGTAGCTTCCTATCTTCCTAAGCTATGAAAAAATACAACTAGCATCTTTGCAGCTAAGGCAGCTAGGTGGTACAATGGACAGAGGGCCAGGCTTGGAGTGAGGAAGATCTGAGTGTGTGTGACCCTGGGCAAGTCATTTAACCCTCTTTGCTTCAGTTCCCTCATCTGTAAAATGAGCTGGAGAAGAAAATGGCAAACCACTTCAGTGTCTTTGGGTCAAGAAAATCCCAAATAGGGTCACAAAGAGTTGGACACAACTGAACAACAAAATTTTTGTGGCCAGCCCAAGACTTGCCCCAGGGCCTGTTTCATAAGTAACTTTGGATAGATCATTTAACCACTCTGGGCCACAGTAGGGAGGTTGTCAAGTTTCTGTCTAAATCTATATTCTATCACATTCCACAAGTCTTCATTTAATAATCCTAAGGTTATAGGCCACAGAGAGAGCCCACAATGCCCTCCTAGAATGGCGTTTAGGCCTGGGCCAGAAAACCTAAATCCCTTAGTGTGTTTCTGATAGCTAGCCTGGGGAAATAAAGCATGCCCCTGGGAGTGATGTACTTATCCACAGAAAATGATTTATGTCTTCTATTTGACACCCAGGAAGGAGTATTCTTCCTCATGTAACCAGCACGAGTGACGGGCTCATGCATAGTGAATGGCTGTCCTGGTAATTGCAGCCCAATGCACTGTGAAATATACGTTTTAATATCCAAGCCTGTTGTGGAGCAATGGGAAGGGAATGAATAGGGAATGAGGGTGTTTATTGACTGTGCTCTCCATCAGTGTCACCTGGTTCTGTTCTCCTCTGGGCTGTCTGTGTAGGAGGCACGTCCATCAGCATTCTTATGCCTGAGAGAAGTCTCCTAGAGAGTGTGCTAAGTGGCGCAATTGTAGGAGGGAAGGAAGTAGCTGCCTTGCAGACCCAAGGAGTCTAGTCTTTCTAGGTTGTTCTGAAGTTGATGGACCTTGGGTTCTTTAGTTTTTTCCTCTCTTTAAGAACTCCTTTCCTGCCTTCACTGCTTTTTTGCCAAGCTCTGCAAATGCCCACAAGGTTAGTCTCATAGAGTAATGTTCTGTATAGTGTTATTTGAGGAAGGGAACAAAAAACTCCTCTAAAAATATCTCCTTTGCTAATGCCTGAAATTATTCCATTAGTGACTCTTTTTGTTTGTTTGCTTGTTTAAGCATTACCCTTTTCTGGGAATTGATTCTTTTTTAAAACACAAATGCTTGTCAAGGAGTTAACACATCAGGTCTCTAGCGCTGCTCTTTCCACTCTCCATTTGTCACAATGATCTCATGAGCATGGAAATGCCTTCCCTCTTCATGTTGGCCTCTTGGCATCTCTAGTTTCCTTGAAAGTTCATCTCAAGTGTTATAACTTATGTGAGTCCTTTCCTGATTTCATGTCCTGTCCTCCCACCCCACCCCTGGGCATCGGTGTCTTTGGCCCATGGAATTCTCTCATATTTACATATTTATTTATTTTGTATATGTTATTGTATACGTGTGCATGTTGTTTCCCCAATTAGAATGCCCTCGTGAGAGTAGGGACTGTTTACTTTTGTTTTACTTGATTTATTGAATGTCTTGCCCCTTGCCACATTCACCTGTGAAATTCCTATCCATCTTTTAAAGCCCAACTCAAAGGCCAAATCATTTTGGAAGGTTTCCCAGATTTCCCCCTCAAATCTCAGAGAACACTTTATTTTGCAACTTTAATGCAATATCATGTGATATTACATAGTTTAATTGGTCCTATTGATGTCTCATTTCCCACTAGACCGTACGTTCCTTAAGGACAGAAGCTGTCTTGCCTAAGCTTTATACTGCTTTTAGTCTAGCACAGTATTCTACACACCATAGGTGTTTAATAAATACATTTATGTGGGTAGGGAAGGAGTATATTCCACGCGTGGGGAACCACCAGTCCCAAGGTAGAGAGATAACAGACGGAGTATCGTGAGTGAGGAACAGAAAGAAGGCCAGTTTGGATGGATCACAGAAGGCAGGAAGGAGAGCAATGTCCTGGATCACACAACCATTCAGCGGTGTAGCAATCTCTGGGCTTTCCGACCCTTGCCCTTTCCCCTACGGTACGTTGCTGACCAACAGCAATGGTGTGGATCAAGGAAATTTTTTGGTTTAGTGGGTAATTACTCCGTCTGACCTATCTTTTCAAATAAGGAAATTGGGATCCATGTTGTTAGACTTCAAAGCTAGCGCTCGTTGTCATACCGTGAGGAAATGGAGGGAGGTCCGAAATCTCTGCTCCCTTCAGAATTTTGCTATGCAACATGAGGATTCCTTTCAAAGAATTTCCTAGGTCATGTTTATTTCCTCTGTTGCCTAATTTACTCTTGCTCACTTCAGGAATGCTGGACCGGTATGTGCCCAATTATCAGGAACCTAGGTATTTACCAGGAATATACCTGGGCTCCCTATTTTTCCCTTCAGGAAAGGAAGTCTATAAACAAGCTACGTTGAATTTTAATCTAGTTTCTGCTATTTTGTATAGGTTTGACCTTGGGAAAGTCACTTAGAATAGTATCATAGAATCCTAAAAGAAAGCATCGGAGGCCGCCCCTTTCCAAAGCATTGATTTACTTTTCAACATACTCAAAGAGTGGGGATCTAGCTTCTTCGTATGCATACCTCTGGTGACAGGTAACTCAAGACCTACCTCTTTCAGTTTCAAAGAGCTCTAATCTCTAAGAAGTCCTTAGTTTCTTCTGTGCGCCTTACCTTCCTCATTTCCAAGATGAAGAAGCTAGATTAAATAACCGCAAAGATCCCTTCCAACTCTAAGTCAATGCTATGATCCTGTTCTTCAGCTAAATTGGTAAGAGTGCCCCCAAATTCTTAACTACCTATTCTGATTCCTCCCTCTTAATTGTCCCCCAGTCCCTGCTTTTTTTGATGTCATTTTGCATGCTTTTCACAACTCCACTTAATTCTAGTCCTTTCTCTCTGTTAATTATTTCCCATTTATTTTGTATGTAGCTTTCTTGGTATATATGTGTTTATATATTGACTCTCTTTTAAATTGTAAGCTCCTTTAAAGCAGGAACTGTCTTTTGCCCTTTTTTTTTCTTTTTGGTATCTTTGGTGCTTAGCACAGCGTCTGGCATATAGTAGGCAATAAATGATAACTCACATCTTCAGTTTTCACAGGTTTTGCAGCCCATTTGTGATAGCAGTCCCACACAGCACAATTCAATAGTCATTTATTGTTGTTGTTCATCCTTTGTTTTCAAAGAGGACCATTGACATCACAGGGTGATGCCTTGACTTGTGAGTGAATTGGATTTCAGTGAGACAGAGTTGCACAAAGGCATCAGGTTCACTCTGTCTTCCAGAACCATCAAAATCCAGTGGCAAGACAAAAGTCAGGATGACAGGTGATGGCCCAGGATGCAGTGGGTGACCTTTGGCATCTTTGATGTCTGACCATGCTCTAAATGTTCCACGGCTCCTGCTTCAGCTGTCTTCCTGGCCATTGGAATGAATTGTTCTCATCTACCCATGCCTTCACGTGCTTCAAATAGATAACCTTCAATTCCCTGATGGTTTTGAGGCCTGTCAGTTACCCTCAACCTGCTTTAGCCAGTCAGCCCAGACAGTTTCCTGGGGTGCGTGGCTGCTGAGCATGCTTCTTGGAGTCACAGATGAGAAAAGGCTTGACAAGCCCTCACACCAGAGACACTGGTTCTCCCTGAATACCCCATACACCCCAAGCACTTATTAAGCACCTAGTACAGGTCTAGAGCAGAGCTTTGTGTTAGGGCTAGGAATACTAGGAGACTCTGCACTTACGGAGCTTACATCCTACTGGGGAAGAAGATACTAAACAGAGAAGTAAATACAAGATAATTTCTGAAGGAAGAGAGCACCAACTTCTTGGGCAGCTTCAGGAAAGACTTATTCTAGGAGGTGACAAATTAGTTAAGCCTTGAAGGAAGCTAAAAATTATAAGAGGCGGAAGTGAGGTCTCCAGCTGAGTGCGGTGAATAGGCCAATTTGGCTGCAAATAGAATACACAAAAGAATCATGGGAAATGTCTGGAAGGTAGACTGGAGCCAAACGGGTGAAAGACTTAGGTTTACAAAATGGCCTCACCTGTCAGAGGCATGATCATTATCACAATTAATCATATAAATTTTCCCACCAACTATGAATTCAGGCATTCGCCTGAAAGAGATAAATGATTTCCACTGAGCTCTGTCTCTCCCCACCCTGAATTTTCACCTGTCAACACCAGCTTCCTCCCTAGCAGTAGGGATAACCACTGCTAGCACCACCTTGGCCTCTAGGGACATTTGTCTCCACCCATTCTCTTGACCTTAAAGTGAGCCCAAGCCCTAGAGATTTTTGAAAGAGGTTTCCAAGACAAATCCAATTAGTTACAGCAAAGGGTGAGCCTGAATTGCCATATGAATTGCATTGGTAAATTAAGGAAAAACAAAACAAATTTCAAAAGCATAAAAATAGAAGAGCTTATAGAGCATAAAATTCTTTTCCTAAGGAAATTATAATGTAGCCATAGATTGGGTTGGTTGGTACAGATTATAAGACCACAGACATGGAACATTTTATGGTTGAAGGAACAGAGGCCTAGGGAAGATAAGTGACATGTGCAACATCACACATACAAGTAAACATCTGAGCCCAGTCAATATTCTTCTCACTGTACCAAAACTATCCCATTTCCGATCCAATTCAACTCAGTAGACATTTGAGCATGCAAGCAGTGTCCTTGGAAAAAATGAAAAGCCACATAGGTCCTGTCTTCAAAGAGTTTCCTATCTAATAATGTAATAGATTATTATAATCTGATAATATTTTTCATGTTGGCCTTGTCTGGAGAATCCTGTTTGTTGTGGAAGAAAGTTCCCTATCTGACCCCAAAGATTCCTCCCCTGGGCTTCAGGTCTTCAAGCTCTGAGATTGTAATTACCTCTTTCTGTCCTTCCTGGGACACCTATATGGCCCCATGGAAATGCTTCCCTAGCCCATTTCTCCCTGTCCAAGTAGTGTTTTTGTTTCACTGAATCATATTCACTAACCATTTATTATGGCTGATTTGACCTTTGAAATGAAGTTTTGGTGCTAGGTTAGCTTCTGGGCTAGTTCTTTGGGTGGTCAATGACATGGACAATGGAAATGCAATGGGACCTAGAGTCAGAAGACTGGGACTGACTCCTACCCTTCTACTTAGTAGTTGTGTGACCTTGGGAAAAAACACTTTCCTCCCTGACCCTGAGTTTCCTCATCAGTAAAATGGGGATTATAATATTTCTCCTACCTACTTTACAGGGCTAAAGCTGTGAGTGAGTCCTTTTTATATAAAGCAGTATGTAAGTGCAAGCTATTAGAGGCAGCATAGTATGTGGGGAATAACACTAGCTCTGAAGTCTGATCACTCAGGTTGAAATCTGCCTCTGATGCTTATTAGCTGTGTGACTTTGAGCAATTAATTTTCTGGCCTGTAAAATGAAAGAATGAGACTATCAATCTGTCCATCAATAAATATTTATTAAATGCCTATTATGTCCGAGGCAGTGTGCCAAGCACTGGGGATACAAAGAAAAGCAAAAACCTATCCTTGCCTTCAAGAGGCTTACAATCCAACTGACTATACGGTGTCAGAGGTCCCTTCCAGCCCTAGCATCTGTGATCCTTTGCTCCTGGAGCTTCTCTGTACTCTCCAAGTTCCTTCTGATTTGGCAAAAACAGAATCTTGGGGCAGCTAGGTAGCGTAGTGGATAGAGCACCAGCCCTGGAGTCAGGAGAATCTGAGTTCAAATCCAGTCTCAGATTTACAGACTCACTAGTTGTATGACCCTGGACAAGTCACTAAACCCTGATTGCCTCACACACACACACACACACACACACACACACACAC
>NW_020954569.1:69002676-69010346 GCF_900497805.2 Vombatus ursinus | reverse complement strand
CACACACACACACACACACACACACACACACACACCCTTTTTTTTTTTTAACATCATCTCTTCCTTATACTTTCAGATGGTAGAATAGCAAAGGTGAAAGAAGAAGATTTCTCACCCTCTTCCTCCATCAGGAGCATCAATGGAGACTTATAATAGAAGTACCTAATAGTGGAAGACATATACTTGTGTGTGACCTCAGAGAGGAGTTCTTGGCCTTCCCATTTCCTAAATGCCTTCTATTTTTCTGTTTCCTTTTTTGAGCATAGATCAGGGATTACTGAGCCTAAAAATGAACATTCCCAGCCTTCTTGGGTCTTATCCCTGAATCTGAGCGTTTCTGAGCTTGAGCATCAAGCCCTGGCCAACCAGAAGGAGAAAACTTCCTGAACAACCTGGTGCTTGGAGAAGAGAACTCCACCAGGAGGAACTTCCAGCTGAAGGACTGATAGCCATACCATGGCCAGCCAGAAGCTCTGAACTCTGATGATCCTCCATAATACTGTTGTGAGGTGATCAAAGGTCCTAGGTGAAAGGGAAATAGTTATTGAATGAAAAGTATTTTTATCTCCCTAAGTATCTAATGAGAGTAATGGTCTATTTGAATGTTTTATTTCCTGTATTTGTTAATGTGCATCTGGGAGTCCTTTGCATCTTCTGTCATTTCTATGATGTAATAAATAAAGGTTGTTCCATGCATGGTATCCACATTGTATCTTGAGTACCTTTTCAAGTACTTACCCATGTGGAAGGAAAACCTATGTATACTTAAGCTTCATTTTAGAGATTTCCCTGGAGTTTTTTACTCCGGAAGAGCCAGAGTGAGAGAGATATGGACCCCAAGATCAGTCCCCAAGATCACAGCCGGCCAATGTGAGTCCAAAGTAGTCCCCTCGAGGTGGCGAGAAGAAGCTGCTCTATGGGTAACATGGCTAGCACTTTATAAAGTGTTTTCTCCACAACTGTATAATGGGTAGGGCAAATGTTAGCACCATTTTATTGTGGTTGTTGTGGTTTGCCCTTCTCAAAGAGAACCATGACATCAGGAAGATGATACCATGATTTGCAAGTGAATTGGATTTAAGTGAGGGAGAGCTGTGCAAGGTCACCAGCCTCATTTTCACCTTTGGAGCCATCTGGGTCCAGTGGTCAAATACAGATCAGGACAACTGGAGGTGGCCCAGGATGCAGTGCGAGACCTTGGCCTTTAGAAGCTAATGTCTTTCCAAGTTCTCACTTTCACCATTTTATAGATAACAGAAACTGAGGTTCAAAGAGATTAAATGATTTAGGACCTTAAGATTCAAAATGTGAAGTAACCTTAGGGATCATCTCCTGCAACCCCTCATTTTACAGATGAACAAATTCAGTCCCAGGGAGATGAATGACTTATTACAGGTCACACAGCCAGCAAGTAGAGAAATTGGGATTTGAATCAGGTCCTCTGACTGGGGCTCTTGTTCACTATCACATGCTTCCTCTTGGTCACACAGCTAGCTATTATTCCATCCTAGATTTGAACTGAGGTTGCATACCTGTCAGGGGCCCTGTGGTTACAAAATTCATGTCTGTGGCTCTGGCTCTCCCCTCTCCTTTCCCCCACCTTCTTTTCCTCTCCCCTTCTCTACTATGACAACCAAGAGTTTTCCAAACACATGTGTAAAGGTTTGTATGGTTTCAACGAAACACAGGCAACTCCTCTTCTCCCCCACCAACACATACATATTATGTGAACTCCAGGACTATAATCTCAAATGGGCCCCAAATGTTCTTTTTAATGCAGACAAAAACAACCTCCAGGGAGGCTTGGAAGTAAATTTTTTTTTCTTGGCTTGGAATGAATTTTTACTTCATCACCAAACGTCCATGGGCCCATGGAGACAATCATCTTATATTTACAGTATAAGCACATAGAGGCAGTAATTTATGTAACTTTAACACATGTACAAACCAGCCAATATACCAGGCAGCAGGAATCTCACTATTAATGGAATCTCTTCTGAGCAGTCCAATTTGCCTGAGTAATTGACACAGGGAAAAAAAAATCATTTGTGGCTAAATCTATTAAACACACATATGCTTACATTACTTTCTTTAAAAGCATATCTACACAAATTTACTGTGAACACGTGAGAGATGCTGGTTATTTTGCTAGGTCAATTGCTCAGCTATCAAATATCAGAAAACATATTTTACTTGATGGACTTAAGAGAATAACAACCTAAGATCTTTCAGGAAGTGGGAAGGTCTCAGTGAAAAGGATTTGCTTAAACCTGAGAACACATAAAGGATATCTCATGGCTAGTATTTACACTAGGATATTAGGAAACAAGGATTAGCAGATTCATGAATTAAGATCATGTTTACAGTTCTAGAAACAGCTGTAATCATTTGTTTATTTTAATTGAGATCTTCTTTAGTTTGTCCTAGCTATACCTGTCAGTAAGAGATAATGTGCTAATTCCTCAGCATGTGTGAAATACACAAATGTCTTTTTCTGTTAGGAACCAAACCTATCAAACCTGCCAAGCCAAACCTACCTATGTATTTTCATTAACAGTTCAAGTCTCAAGGTCTGGCTTACACAGGTACTATTTTTCACAAAACAATACCATAAACAAGATTCTTATCAATAAATTTGTTTATAATTATTCTCCATTTTGGGATCTTAGCCCAAATTCAGCTTTAGCCATGATATACTTGTACTGAATATTGGAATATTTCCCTGCCCCCCTCTTTCTGCCAATTGAGTGACTGGGAAAAATGAATGGGATAAAGGCATATATAGAAATGTGAGCTGGTAACTGACAGAGAGTGGAAATAGGTGGTGGACCCTAGAGGCTTTTGCCCTCTTGCCTGGGAGAAGTGGTACTGAAAAATTAGAGAACCCTAGAGAATCACCTTTGCCTTGCCTGAGAAACTTGGTAGGAAGAGCCATGAAGAATGGCAAAAAGAGCTTAAGAGAGAGAGAGAGAGAGAGAAAACATACCTCCCCACCAGTATATAGCAAAAAAGCAATGGGAGAAGATGGGACTTGGACAGAGGAGTTTTGTCAGAAAATCCTTCATGTCCTGGATGGTAACAAACCCTACGGATTTATTTATAACATGAGGACAAATGATTATTCATTTTAGGATGGTTGTTTTGTTCTTTTCCTTGCTGTAATAAAAATTCTGTTTGTCAACTGTGTACTTGCATGTGAGAAAATGGCACCAGTATACTAGGAGTACCATATGCTTTTCCAAGTGTCAGCCATCATCCAAGAGAAGCCATGAAGAGTCATGTCATATGAGTCTCTGACACATGGGCACATTATTAAACGGGCAAGACCACAGCTTTGCAATTCTAGCAAAGATGGAGAGGTCTGCAGCATAACAATGGTTGAAGTGAATGAATATCGTTCAGCAGTGGTCTTAGAGGAAGTGTGGAATGAGAATAGAGAATAGAGCATTTCTGCCACAACTTATCCTCTATTGTTCTCCACCATGTATATAGAGTATATCAGTATAGCCCAAGTGTGGCATCAGATCCACTTATGTGAGCAGTATAGCCTGAGAGTGGCACTGATCCCCAACTATACCCAAGTTCTCCTCTCTGGGATAGGGATGGTTGCTCATCCTATCTTCAACCACTTTGTCAGGTCAGGGTGATATTTCCAGAGAGGTGACTCTAGCCATGGTCAGCCATTATAACTAAAACTTTCTCTCTCTCAGTCCTAGAGATTACCGGGGGAGTGGGGTTTGGAGGGGGAGACAGAGGGAAAGAAAGGCAGAATACACTTGCCTGTATTACTCATCACTATAGCTTCTGAGCTCCAGCATTGTGCTTCTGATTTATGCAAAATCATTCACCATGAAATTATTGACTCTTTTGTTTACATAGCATATGTGTCCTAGAAATAAAATGATTTTAAAGTACAAATGATATCTACTTTAAATACTTGATATGTTTTTTTTTTACAATAAATAATCCCCATTCACTACCATTTACAGTAATATCAATAGCAGACCCATATGATCAAGGCAGTGAATTGAGATGTCTTTTTTTTTCTTAGTAGCAAATGATGCAATAGATTTTCACCATTTCTCTTTAATTCAGAGCAACATCTCTGCAAAGCAATAAATTATATTGAACTAAGTGTGGCATTTTTATCCTTTGTAGCAATAAATTTTGCTTTTATTGCTCTTTTATCAATTAAATCTGTCCTTTCTATTACTCCTTCCTCCCATAGTGAGTAAAAATGAAATCCTTAAACATAAAGACCTCAATACAAAGCTGCATAGTCTGGCAAAACTAATTCCCACTTTGGCCATGTCTAAAAATGCATGTCTCTTTTTGTATTTTAAGTTAATCACCTCTCTATCTGCAGTTGAGTGGCATATTTCATCTTCATGCTTTTGGGCTTATGGTCTATCATTTCGTTGATCAGAGTTCTAAAGGCTTTCAAAGTTGTTTTTCTCTATAATGTTATCATTATATAAATTATCCTAGTTCTGTTCATTTCAATCTGTATCAGTTCACAAAGGTCTTTCTAGTTTTCTCTGAAACTGTCCATTTCATCATTTCTTACAGTATAATAATATTCCATTACATTCCTATACCACAATCTGATTAGCCATTACCCCATAAGAAGATACTGCCTTAGTTGCTAATTTGAACATACCACGAAAAGAACTGTTATAATTATTTTCGTACATATAGATCTTCTTCCTCTTTGTTTGACTTCTTTGGGCATACAAGCCTGGTAATGGTAGATGGTAATAGCTAGATCAGAGGATATGCACCTTTTAGCAACTTTTTAGGCATGGTTCTGAATTGCTTTTCAGAATGATTGGACCAATTCATAGCTCCACCAATAGTGCACTGACACCAGTGACTCTTAAACATAAATTACTTAATGATAAAGCAAAAGCAAGACTATTTATCACATTTACTTAACAGAAGGCAAAAGCAGGAGTAATCATAACATTTACCCAAGGCACACTGTGTCTTTGTGGGACAGTGGGTATACATGTATAGAAACCCAATAAGAAGGCAAGTCGTCAAGTATGGAAACCTACAAACCCAGGTAATTAATGACTCTAGGTGGCGGACTTTGATATCCTATGTCTTTTTAATGAATAGTCTTTACCGTATGTGACTGGCTAAGCCAAACTGCCTCTCTATCTGACCCAGTTCTGGTTCTCACATCTCTCCTGATGAATTAAGCCTCTTCTTGAGTATTTATGAGCATCTGAAGCAGTGTCAAACTCATTTAACACACAGCTATTCTTAGGAAGATGTTGAGAAAGTGTTATGTTCTTTCAGTGACAAGCATTTCCCGTAAACCAAAGAACTGCCAAGCTCCTTAGATCTACTCTGGGACTCTGAAGTTTTTCCCTGTTACACTGCAGATAGGTGACAGAGGCATTCAGCCTTTCCCCAGTTCATTCTTTAAATAGCAAGGAATTCTACTTTGTCCAATTAGCTCTCAACAAAGTCAAGTCTTCTCTCACAGCAGAGGAGATGCAAAGCCTGTCTTCTCCACTTTTTGTCTCCCTCTCAAACCTCAGAGGGCAGTAGAGGGCAGCGTGGACAGCACTGTGAGTTTTTCCCCCATCAGGCTATAGATGGTGCTAGAGAGCAATAAGCCAAAACATCTCCACACAGCAGCAGAATTCATCTGTTGCTCTTCTGATGAACCAGTCAGCTCCCAGCAAAATCTTCCAATCATCACAGCTCCCAGTAAGATAGCTGCAAAGCCTTCCTGTCATTTGGTTCTAATAGGCTTCTGTATTCTGTCTTCTCTAAGCAACTTTTCTCCCCTCCTGTGCTTCCTTATTCCCAACCTCTCTGGTGTTTCTCCTCTTCCTTTCTGCTCTTCTTTTCCTATTTTCTCCTAATTTTACAAATCAGTGCTTCTTTATAAGAAGTGACCCATCTCCAACTTATGATGTAAAATTCAAAATGCTCCACCTTTTATCATGTTAGAGTCCACTAACCAATATATAAGCTTCCCATAGTTTCCAAACAGTTGTTTGATTTATAATTTTTCAGTTATAGCCTTCAAACCTCTGAAAACAGCCTCATGCACATAAGCTTATGGACCACAGTAACTTTTATCTATCATTACCTCAGTCATTGCTCTGCCTTCAAAAAGGTTCTCTCAGTATCTTTAACTGAGGGTCAGTTCTTTTTCAGTTTGTCAGAACAGCTTGTATCTCACCTCAACATTTTATATTAAAGGTTATGTTTCTTTTCAAGTTGACTTCTTATCAGCTTTCCTTATACAAATGTTCTTTTCCTCAACCTTTCAATAAATAAAATGAATTGAAAGAGAGATCCATATGGTATAGCTAGATTAGAGAGTATGCACCTTTAAGGAACTTTTTAGGCATAGTTCTGAATTGTTTTCCAGAATGATTGGACCAATTCCACCAATAGTGGTGGAAAGAGACATATGACAGAACTAGAAGGGAGGAAGTAATAACAAAATTCTGAAAAAGATCAGATTCTGTTCTTTCAGAAGAAAAATACCTGGGTTTGGGGTTTGGGGTGGTTGGGTGACACAAAACACTGGGCCATCTCTTGGTGAGAAAGAACACTAGCTTTGTAGTCAAGACACCTGAGTAGGCCAAGTTGCCTGATCCTGAGAAGGCAATGTCCAAATGGACATTTCCCCATCTGTCCTATATGAGGCTCTTACTGATTGCTAAAAATCCATTACAGCTCTACTGTTTTATGGTTTTAAGAACTTTGGCAAAATGTGTTCCTTTCCCATCAGAATGCCAGTGGGCTCAGAAGAGCTCAGAAGAGGGGAGGCCACCAAGGCTTACTGGAAGACTTGGAAAAATATGTAAAAAGAGCAGCTGAACGACTCTTCCTGAAGAGATATCCCCTTCACAGACACTCCCACCCTTCACATACTCTATTTCATTGTTTTCATTGCAAAAGGAGGTTTTAAATGCTAAGCCTCTTGGTAAACAGAACAGATTGCCAGGCACTCCTTCATTCTGAGGCATAAAATGCACCCTATGAGATTCTTTCTTAACAGCAGTTTTTCATAGAAGGAAAAGAGATAAACACTATATTGAAGAGAGGTATATGGGAAGAAGTGCTGGGAAGGTCACAGAAAAAGGACCTTGGGAGGCTTGTATTAACACATATGACATTTCTAAAGTGTTTTCTTCGCAACAACCCTATGAGGTAGGTACTAGTAGTATGACCATTTTACAGATAAAGAAACTAAGGCTCAGAGGAGAAGGAGTCACTTGTTCAATGACACGGAGGTAGTATATGTGGGAACTGGGGTATCAGAGTCCAAGTGTTGAGAGTCCAGGTTTAGTATTCTGTCTCATATACTGTGCTTCTTGGTGTGGAGAAGGGGACATCTGAAACAGAGAGACCACATAATCACTTTCTGGGGCTGCTGTTCTCTGGAACTACCAGAACAGAGAATTAATGAAGGGACATAGCCTGGGGGCAGCTCAAATTGTTAAATTTTCAGCATAAGCATTTACACCTAGGATATTGGTAAATGATACAAATCAGGGCTTGGTTTATCGTTTCGTTGATTGTTGAGAAAGTGATTGAGAAAATGTTAATAAGACAGATTATTTATGTTAATGTTGCAGATATCCAAATCCATCTATCTATCTATCTATCTATCTATCTATCTATCTATCTATCTATCT
>NW_020954569.1:68988697-69002666 GCF_900497805.2 Vombatus ursinus | reverse complement strand
TCTATCTATCTATCTATCTATCTATCTATCTATCTATCTATCTATCTTGGAGAGCTGGTTGTTAAACATTTACCCAATACATCCCCGGATACCAGGTATTATTTTTAGTTTGTTACTTCATTTGATCCTTGTAGCAATGCTGCAAAGTAGGGGCTGTTATTATTCTCATTTTACAGTTGAGGACACTGAGGCAGAGGTTGAGTGACTTGCTCAGGGTCACACACACACAGTTCAGTCCTGTCTGAGAGTGATTTTGAACTCAGTCCTTTCTGACTCCAGGCTCAGTGCTTTATCCACTGTGCCACTTAGTCACCTAGGAAAAACAATTAATTAAGTACAGTTTTCCAGTAAAGTGAGAAGAGCCCAAGGTCCCATCATTCCATTAACAAATTAAGTACCCATAGGGTTAAATAACTCTGCTCATTTATCTAAGGGGAATGGAAACTCATCTACTTCCTTGGTATATGTTCCTAGTGAGAAGTCTTCATTCATAACTCTAAGAAATGAGGTAATGAAATTATTAGCAGTGCTATCATAATGAATTTCTAATAAGAATTCTTCATTTGCTGCACTGAGATGCCAGATAATGATTTTATCATTATCATGATTATCATATAATCATCATTATCATTCCCACACATTGAGAATGAGTCAGTGAATAAATGAATTAATGAATAAATGAATAAAAAAATTCATTTGGTCTTTTGGCAGTGAGCAAAAGAGAGATTAACAGCCCCAATATGCAAGGAACCTACATTCTAATAGGGAAAGACCATATGCAGAGGGGAGCAATGACCAGGAGTGTTTTGATCTGGGATGGTGACTAGAGTCACAAAGAAATACCTTACCAGGAAAGGTAGTGTTGATTTTATTACTATACCTGATGGTAGAGGTAGAATGGGGCAGGAGGAAATGTATCAGTGTGGTGTCAGCATAAAGAAGACCAGAGAGTAGTATATTGGGGTAGAGGTGTTTAGATATGGTCAACTCTCACCAGTTAGGAGCATAAGGTGCCTGGCACGAACTAGAGCCCAAGGTCCCATCATTCTATTAACAAATTAAGTACCCATAGAGTTAAATAACTCTGCTCATTTATCTAAGAGGAACGGAAAGAGTAGTAGAAACTTCCATAGGAGTTCTCTCATTGTGCTAACACTCATCAAAGACCATTGGAGTACCAAGGTTAGCCTCCTGACCTCAATTAGAGAAAAACTAAGCCAGTCCTAGCAGCAAGTCGACACACATCCAATGCCTTTGAGCCAGAGGAAAGAGAACAGTTTCCTCAGATATCAGTTGTGTCCCTGAAAGCCCTGATATGAGGCTACTTCTCAAAGTTTAAAGTCCCTAGCCACTAAGATCAGTACTGAGTGAGTGAGCAAACGTGTACCACTGCTCTCTCATTCACCAGTGGCCTCAATGGAATGTTATCCCACCTCATCCTTCAAGAACCATCTCCATCTCTATCTTGAACCTCTGCTTTGAATACTTTTTTGTTATTTTGAACTCAACCAATTAATTTGAACATAACGTGAATATTTAATATGAACAATGAATATGAACGTAACATGAACATTTAATATAAACACTCAATATGAATATAATATGAACATTTACATACGTAAAGAAGACCAGAAAAATAAATTATGTATTAGACTGTGAACGTCAGCTATGGAAAGCTTGTTTTGTAAAGGATGTAAGAAATTCAATGTTAGTTTCACAGCTGTCCTGCTCGTCTGCAACTCCCTCTATTTCCTGTTTCTGTTCTTCTCCAAGAAGCTTTTTGAAAAATTCTTATTGCTTGATGCCTCTTTATATGACATTCATTTCACTCATTCCCACTAAATTTTCCCACACTGAATTTTCTCTTATAACAAAGAGGGAAGGGGACAATCATTTATTAAGTGCTTCTTTATGCCAGGCACTATGCTAAGTGCTTTAGGAATGTTACTTCATTTGATCCTTGTAGCAATGCTGCAAAGTAGGGGCTATTATTATTCTCATTTTACAGTTGAGGACACTGAGGCAGAGGTTGAGTGACTTGCTCAGGGTCACACACACACAGTTCAGTCCTGTCCGAGAGTGATTTTGAACTCAGTCCTTTCTGACTCCAGGCTCAGTGCTTTATCCACTGTGCCACTTAGTCACCTAGGAAAAACAATTAATTAAGTACAGTTTTCCAGTAAAGCGACCTTATCTGACAATGTATGCTAGAACTCCCAAATGACCTCAAAAGCCATCTAGTCCAGCCCCATTATTTTACTGATAATGAAACTGAAGCCCAGAGAAAAGAAGTGACTCTTATAAGGTCATACAGGTAGGAAGTATCAGGAATTTAAACCCAGGTCCTTTGACTCCAAAGACAGTGTTCTTTCCATTATTCTAGGTTGTCTCTTATTGTTCTAGGTTGTCTAAGTTAACTCCCTCACCTCTTTATCACTGAGGAAGGAATGCATTTGAGGACTTTTTTAAAAAAATTGTTTTTTTTCGGATGCCTTTTGTTTTTATGTCACTATCATCTCTTTTTGAGGGCATGTGTGGCATGTACAGACACATGTATATACACACACACACATACACACACACACACACACACACACACACACACAGAGCTTTCCCTTGGAGTAAAGAAAAATAGAAGCAAAACCAACTGACCCAGGGTATGCAATATTCAGCACCTTCAGTCTCTTACCTTTCTACCAAAAGGAAGTAGGTACATTTAACTTTTTCTATTAGGTCAGGTCAGAAATAGCTTTGCTGGGCTTTGCATAGGCCTGGGGACTAATTCTGGTTCTTCTATGCAGAATCAACCAATAAATGCTTGTTAATGGAATACAATTCAATGGAACATAGTTGAATTGAATAAATGAAATTTTATCAGGTGAACTCACATAGGGACCTGAAAATTCATCAAAGGGGGAAAAGTATAGTTGACCACTGATTTATGGGCTATTGATTCTCCTTGTTATTGAAAGTCCTTCATTCTTTCAGCAAATATTTAGTAAATTCTTTGTTCTGGGTGCTGAGGGGAGGGGAGGGAAGAAGAGGCAGAGATGAAGTATACAAAGAAAATAAAACACGGCCCCTGCCTCAAGGACCTTGCAATTTAGTTGAGAAAACTGGACCTATAAAAGGTTCAATAATAGTATAAGTTAAGGACAACAATACCAGAGGTATCACACAATGACATACAATTGTCAAGCTAGTGGAAGAGATAGTACTATGAGCTAAAAACAGAGAAGGCTTAGGATTGGTGGAATTGAAGATGGAAGGCTTTATGAAAGAAAGAAAAGATAACCTGGACTCCAAAGGATGGGTAGAATTTGATTGTCAGAGAGAAGTGGGTAAGTAAAGGCAGTGAAAATAAAGGAAAACACAAAAAAAGGTGGAGGGGTTGGGGAAAGGGAAGGCATTGAGGAAAATAGCCCCATTGAAGTGGAGGGTTTGCACTGGAGAGAAATGAAAGGTTAGGTTGGAAAGGGAGGTTGGAGTTAGACTTTGGAAATCCTTGAATGTCTAGATCAAGAAAGCAATCCTGAAATGCCCATAGGACCAGCCCCACATGTACATTCCAACTAAGCACTAGATATTCTTGTCTCTGAGAAGCAGCAACAGCAGCAGCCATGGGCCTCATCAGTCCCAAGGTTATGGTCTGCACATGGAATTCTCCCAGCCAGCTGGAGGGGTGATGTCACTCCTGAACAGGAACACCATGGTGACTAGCAGCTGCTGACCAGAATTGCCCAAGGACATGAAAGGAAAAGCAACAAATAAATAACTGACCTTTGTCAGGGTCAGGTGGGGTAGACTGGGTGGAGTAAGGGAGAAGAGGAAAGAGAGAGCCAATATCTTCCCCACCCGCCCCCAGTAACCTCTACACCCAAAAGCTCAGCAGTTTAAAGAAAACGATGGTACAGAGAGCTTAAAGCAGCATCTAGTAAGCGTCTTTGCTTCCTTCCCCTCCACTCCTTTTGCTCCAAAGCATTCAGCACCACTGAGAAATGAGCCATGCATCACTGACATCCAGAGACATTTATAAAAAGTACAATTGCCTCAAAATTTTTCGGGGGTGATTATTTAACTTTCAGTCAGTAGCAGGCCAGAAGTGGAAAGAGATTGCTAGTCAGACTGTTCAGGGACATTCTTCTCAAATCCCAATCTAAGTAAGCATTTAGGAATGGAAAGAAATTCTGGAGTCCCTCCTCTCTAACCTACCTGATATCCTACCTCCCAAGGTCAAGGATCAGAGGCAACATGGGAGAGCGAAAAGATCAATGGATTTGGAGTCAGAAGCCTTAGGTTCAAATCTGATATTTACTGTGCAACTTTGGGCTTAGTTTTCTTGAGCCTCAGTTTCCATATCTGTAAAATGAGGGTTTTGGACTAGCTGGCCTCTAAATTCTTTTTCAGGTCCAACTCTACAATCCTATGGTTGTCTGGACAGTTTTCAAAGTCAAAATTTAGTCCTCTTCCCAACCCCTATTCAGTTGGAAACCATGAGGAGAAAACTCATTTTCAACCCTTCATTCACCCAAAGTTGGCAAGATTCCCCACCCAAGATAAGGCTTATTGATGTTTGGCAGATTCCCCATTCAATTTAAAGGTACCCTAATAACTTAGGTGGTGCAGTGGATAGAATGCTGGGCTGGAGTCAGTAAGACTCATCTTCCTGAGTTCAAATCTGGCCTCAGACACTTACTAACTGGATGACCCTGGGCAAGTCACTTAACCCTGTTTACCTCAGTTTCCTTATCTCTAAAATGAACTAAAAAAGGAAATGGCAAACCACTCTAGTACCTTTGCCAAGAAAACTCCAAATAGGGTCATGAAGGGTCAGACACAACTGAAAAAATGACAACAACAACTTAATCAAGCAAACCAAAAAAGGTCTAATATCCTAGGTAGCCACAAACTGGTCAGTCCATTCAACTACCTTCCATTATGTTTGTTTTCCCATTCCTTTCATTGGTATTTAAGGATCTAAACTTCTAGTTCTCACCTTAAGTTGAGAAAGTACAAACATTCCCAAGATGTCAAGTGTAAGAGACTGTAATGAGGCAAGAGGCCAGACTTCACCAGGCAACCAGAATGGTTTGTCACAGAATTGCAAAGATGGAAGAAAAGGCAGAGATTAAGGCCAGAGATTTTCAGCCTTTTCTGTGAGCATAAAGGTTCCTTTTGGCATTCGGGTGAAGCCAGTGAACCCCTGCTCAGAATCATGTTTTTAAATGCATAAAATAAAACACATGGTATTTCAAAGGAAACCAATGATATTGAAATACGGTTATCACAATATTTTTTAAAAGCCAGCTAAATGCATGGACCCTTGATTAAGAACCCCTGATTCCATCCCTTTTGCAATATCCCTGACAAATGATCATTCAGCTTCTGCCTTCAATGGTGGGGGAATTGCTGTTTCTTGAGGAAACCTAATTCACTTTGGGACAACTCTCATTGTTAGGAGGCTTTTCCTTTCATTACACTGAAATATGCTTTTTCTTCACCTTATACCCATTGCTACTAGGTCTGCAAAGACTCTGACCCAAGTTTTCACCCCGTGTTGTTTGGGCAAAGGTTCACAGATTTCCACCAAATTATAGTGTTATGCTTCAATCTGGGTGCATGCTAAAGACCTTGCATTGAAGGCCCTGGTAGATGTTAAGAGTGGCAGAGAAATTAGTAGAATTTCTATACTTCCCCTATGGAGTATAGTGAAGATTGGGTCAGAGGTCTTACAAAGATCAGCTATTCCAGGATGTCTGCCTTGCCTGGGATTTCACCAAAACACCCTTGTGATCCTACTCTTTGACCTACCCTTGAAATTGAATCCATCAGGAGGAACCCTACCTGTCACTAGCTTTTTTTGGTGGGCTCTTATAACCTCAGCCCCAGAAAAAACACCCCAGTCTCTTACCCAGATCACTTAGGTAGCTGCCTACACATAAGAATCACAGAATAGTGAAGTGCCCTTGGAAGAGAATTTTGTCATGATCTAATTCTAATCTACCATTTCATAGACAAGAAAACAAAAGCCCAAGGAGAAGTCGTTTGTCTAGGTTCTCCTAGTCCTCCTGACTTGCCACATAGTAGTGACACCTGAAATGCAGAATCTTTGACCTCAAATGTCATGTTACTCCTCTGCTCAAAAGCTTGGTATAGCTCCCCTCCCTCCACCTTTCAAAAGTTAAGTCCTTAAACTGACATGAAAGGCCTTCTCCAAAGTCATGCTTTACCACACTTCACATGGTGGAATGGAAGGAACTTGAGACTTGGAATCAATGAATCTGGGTCAAATCTCAGCTCTTGTATTTACTGTGTGACCTTGGTAAAGTCATGTAACTTCCTCATCTGAAAGACGAGGAGGTTGGACTAAATGACCTCTAAAGTTACTTCCAGTTCAAAATTCTGAACTTAGGAGGCTACCCAAATTGAACTATTCATTGTCCTGAAAGAGCAAATCTCACGCTTTCATACTTTGACACCTTTTTTCAGGATTTTTCAGCTGGAATGTCCTCTCCTTCTATACTCATTTGTTGAAATTCTACTTGCTTGGGCTCACAGTATCAATGACACAGTCAAGTGAGCAGGGGTCTAGCATACTGTTGCTACAAAAGGATCATGGATTTACAGCTGGGAGGAACAAGAGAGGCCATATAGGCCAACCCTGCCATTTTACAGAGGAGGAAACAAGTACAGAGAGTTAAGTGACTTGGTCAAGGTCATATAAGTAGTAAGAGACAGAGCTGGGATTGAAACCCAGATCCTTTGACTCCAAATCCTTGGGACCACTCTGTATTTATAGAAACATTCTCCACCCCAGGTTCAGATTATTGCTCTGGGCTCCATTTTAGGACTCTTAGCTAACCCACTGGACTGGTTAACTCTGTCACCTTTGACTTCTAATTACAGCTAGGCCCAGATTTGTTTGAATAATGAATCCTCTGAAGTGGTCTTACTGTTTGAATTAGTGTTGTATGTTTCCATTGAGGTGGAACCAATGATCATATTTTATGCAATTGTAACTTTGAATAGCGCAAATTCAAATATACGTGGCCACTTTGGGGGTAATTCATAATTCATACTAATTAGGACCTAGATATACTTATAAAGGGGGGGTATAACCCCACCCCCAAATTCCCCCATCCCACCTTCAGTCACAAGGTTTAGTCAGTGATGATGAAGTTTTAAAGTGGTAACAAGATGTTAAATTAGCTATAAAACCACAGCCACACCTAGTGATTCAATTACAACGTATGTACAACCGTGATTGAGTTAGAAGGAACAAGAAGATTGGCTGAACAAACAAATTTGTCATATAGGAGGAGGAGTTAAAATAGCTAAGCCCTAGGTTGTTCATGATAGTTAAGACATGAAGAAGTGGTGGAATAAGAGCTAGTAGGAAAGAGGGGCTCTCTCCCTCTCTCTCTCTCTGTTTCTGTCTCTCTTTGTCTGTCTGTCCCTTGTCTCTTCTCTCTCTGTTTCTGTCTCTCTCTCTTTGTTTCTGTCTTTCTCTGTCTCTGTCTCTTCTCTCTCTCTCTTTGTTTCTGTCTCTCTCTGTTTCTGTCTCCCTCTCTCTCTGTTTCTGTCTTTGTCTCTGTCTCTCTGTCTCTATCTCTCTGTCTGTCTCTGTCTCTCTCTGTATATCTCTGTCTCTCTCCCTCTCTCCTCCCCTTCTTAAATTAATTTATTAAATTCAACTTGAGAAAAGGAAGAAAGTAGATGCATGGAGGGCTCTACTTTCACCTTCTTCACCCCCCCCCCCACCTTGCAGGACTGGCCTTCTTGCCTTCTATGTTACATCCCTGCAAAGGTGATTGAGAGAAGAGCCTACAGAGCTGCCAGCCACGTTCACAGGTCCTGCCTGCAGCAAAGCTAATGATAGTGCTTGTGCCAAGACCCCTCAGAGCTCTCCACTGATCACGGCTCGTCTTCCCTAACTTTCAAGTACATCTAAAAAATCCTCCTTCCTCTGGGCTACAGACACGTGGCAAGACACATTTATGCAGGAGCTGGGCCATTGTGTTTCTGGACTGGAGGCAGTTTAAGGAAGTCAGTCTTATCCCAGCTCCTTTTCCTACTGCCTTCTGACACACCACCTCAGTCATTCCAGTTCCAGAAGTGGTTGCGTGAGTGAAGAATTATTTCTCAGCAGCGTTTGACAAGGGTCCCTATGGCATGCTCAGATTGCTATGTGAAGAATGTATGAGGACTAAGCCCAGGAGTGTAGAGCTGTCAAGTGCACAGCCATTGACTGTAGGCACCTGATTCAGGGTTTGCAGAGTTTTCTGATCACCAGGTGTGTCTTACTCCAGCCAGAGGATTTTCTTTAAAAAACAAAAAGCATTAATTTGTTATTAAAGATGGTGACTTAAAGACAATAAAGGCTAATTGCTTTTATTCTAGGTCTCTTTTTCTCTATCATACAATTATGAAGGAAATGGTTTTGCGGGGAATAGGCACTATGATAAGGGAGAATTATCATAGGCATAGTAGATGACCACAAATGTAGAATGTTTTGAGAGTGCAACTGGCAAGACCATCTGCTCCCAAATATCAAACGCACTTCCTTTGATGCTGCTATTAAATGTACCTTGACTCTGACATACACACACAAGGACATATGCATGTGTGCATGTGCATGTGCATGTGTGCGTGTACGTGTGTATGCATGTGTATGGGTGTATATGTGTAGTGTGTACTGTCTCCCTCCCTAGCACACAGACTGGTATCTGATTGATCATGGATTGATTGATTATATAAATTTGTATGTGAATGCATAGTATCCATATATCCCCCAATAGAATGGAAGCTCCTTGAGGCCAGAGACTAGCTCACTTTTGTATTTGTACATCCAGAGCATATGGTTCATATCAGGTACTTACAAAATGCTTGTTAATTTTTTGACTTATCAATTTAACTTCAGTTTCCTTTTCTGTAAAATGAAGACTACAATACCTGCAGTAAATATGTACAAAATTACTACAATACCCGCAGTAAATACTTACAAAATTACTATAATACCTGCAGTAAATACTTACAAAATTACTATAATACCTGCAGTAAATACTTACAAAATTACTATAATACCTGCAGTAAATACTTATAAAAAAAGTTTCACAGAGTTGTAAGAAAAGTTCTATGTGAGTAGAAAATGAATCAGCATTGTAGTTCTATTTCTTTGAATCTCAAAGGCTTTCTAAGCTTTCAGAGTTTCCTTTAAGAATATTCCTCATTGAATGCCCATCAATTGAGGAATGGCTGAACAAGTTGTGGTACATGAATGTAATGGAATACTGTTGTGCTATAAGAAATGATGAACAGGCTGACTTCAGAAAAACCTGGAAAGACTTGTATGGTCTGATGCTGAGTGAAGTGAGCAGAACCAGGAGAACGTTGTACACAATAAGAGCCACATAGTGCTATGACTAACTTTGATAGACTTAGGTCTTCTCAGCAATGCAAGGATCTAGGACATCTTCAAAAGTCTCATAATGGAAAATGCTATCCACATCCAGAGAAAGAACTATAGAGTCTGAATGCAGATCAAAGCATACTATTTGCTCTTTTTTTTCTTCTGTTTTGTTTTGTTTCTTCTTTCTTGTGGTTCCTCCTATTGGTTCTAATTCTTCTTTACAATGTGACTCATGTGAAAATATGTTTATTAGGAATGTATATGTAGAGCCTATATTAGATTGCATGCTATCTTGGGGAGGGGGGAGGGGAAAGAGGGGAGGGGGGAGAAAACTTAAAACTCAAAAGCTTGTGGAAGTTAATGTTGAAAACTAAAAGTAAATTAATTAATTTAAAAAAAAGAATATTCCTCATTCTTTAAACTTTAGTTATCAGTTAGCTCTTTTAGCTAGGATTAGCTAAGAGTCAATTGAGGGTAAGAATGCAATTCACAAAAGAAATTTGAGTTATAATAATATATATCTGATCTCAGTTGACCTTCACAACAACTCTATGAGATAAAGAAGGTTATACTGAAGCCAACTCAAACCTTTCCAGAGCTGATTGTTAAATTTTATGTGTGAGCATTTATGTCTCAGAAATTGGCAAATATGACAAATCAGAGCTTGAATTATTGTTTCAATGATTTTCTAGACTTAAGAAAGTGATGGAGAAAATGTTAGTAATGCAGATAAAACTTTAAAGTATGTAATGGGTACATCTCTCCCCCTTCCGCCAGCTGATTATTAAACATCTACCAGCATAGCCCTAAAAGTAAGCATTACAGGTATTGTTATTTTTTTACATTTTACAGATGAAGGAACTAGGGCTCAGAGGGTGAATCATTTCATCCAGCAAATCAAGTCTACATAGTGTCAGAGGGGCAGGATTCAGGTCCAGGTCTCTCCTGACTCCACTCCAGCATTCTTTAATGTTGTTCAGTTGTTTCTGTCATGCCTGACTCTTCATGACCCTATTTGGGGTTTTCTTGGCAAAGATACTGCGGTAGTTTGCCATTTCCTTCTCTAGCTCATTTTACAGATGAGGAACTGAGGCAAACAGGGTTAAGTGACTTGCCCAGGGTCACCCAGCTGGTAAGTGGTTAAAGTCATATTTGAACTCATGAAGATAAGTCTTTCTGACTCTAAGCCCAGTGCTCTATCTAGCTGCCCATTCTTTTATAGAGCCTTTCAACCTAATATTAACTGACATTTGTGTAGTAGTCAAAGGTTTACTAACCAGACTTTAAGCCCAGACATAGAAAGGAGGAAGGAGCCAAAGATGAGCTTAGGAATTAGCTTTGACAAAGGGCCTGTCTGGATATGAATCCATGTTTCCTGCTGGAGATTTCTGACTTCACTCAGGAGAGCTGCAGTGAGACCCCATTATAACAAGGCTATCAGGAAACAGCACTAATGACACATTAGAGGCCATTTGTGCTCCAGCAACCCTTCAATTCTACAAATCTGTACTATAATGGCATTCTACAGCTTGGTTTAAAGAGCTCTTACACAGAGGAGAGAAGAGATTTTATTCATTCTGTGATCCTGCAGAAAACCAGACTAGGACCAAAGAAAAAATTATGGGAGAACAAATTTTGGCTTAATATAAGGAATTTCTTGGTTCAATAAAGAGAAACTGGGTACTGACTCTGGAGTCAGAGGACCTGGGTTTAAGTCCTACTTTTGAAGATTATTATGAGTGTGAATTTAGGTAAGTCATTTAACTTTCTTAGGACTCAATTTTCTCAGTTGTAAAATGAAGACATTGTCAATTGGGGAATGGCTAAACAAGTTGTGGTATATGATTGTGATGGAATACTATTGTGCTATAAGAAATGGTGAGCAGGTGGATTTCAGAAAAACCTGGGAAGGCTTATACGAACTCATGCAAAGTGAAGTGAGCAGAACCAAGAGAACATGGTACATAGTATCAGCAACATTGTGTGATGATCAACTATGAAGGACTTAGCTCTTAGCCATACAATGATCCAAAATAGTTCCAAAGGACTCATGATTGAAAATGCTATCCACCTCCAGAAAAAGAACCGCTGGAGTTTGAATGAAGATTGAAACGTGTTTTCACTTTATTTTTTCATGGTTCTTTTCTTTTGGCTTTTACAACATGACTAATACAGAAATGTGTTTATATGTTTGTACATATGTAAACCACATCAAATTGCTTACCATCTTAAGGATGGGATGGTGAGGGAGGGAGGGAGGAAATTTGGAACTCAAAAATTTTTTTAAAATGAATGTTAAAAATCAGCTTTATATGTAATTGGAAAAAATAAAATACTATTTTTAAAATATGAAGACATTGAACTCAGTGGATTCCAAGTTTCCCTCCAGGTCTAGGTCTATGATTCTATAATTTCTGATTTCATTGGTGTGGAAGCTTTCCTACACTCATGTAGATTGGCACCTAGTCTATAACTTAGCATCTTAGAGAACTGCCTCTCATTGAATAGTTAAATGTTGTATCCATGGATGCTCAGGAGTATGTATCAGAGGTGGGACTTAAGTCAGGCTCTCCTGACTCTCAGACTAGTTATCTATTATGTAATGCTAACTTTTAGGTCATATATTTAGACTAAAATTAGGAACTTTATAACTTTCCAATTATATCTGCCTAACAGTAGAATGGGTTACCTTGTGAGATTGTGAGCTCCTACCATTGCAGATATTCAAGAAGGGGTTGGATCAATCTAATAGGTATTTTTTGCCAAGTTACATATGGTAAGTGACCCACACAGTCACAAAACTCTGGTCTTCTCTTGTGGAAGGAACATGTGATTTCACTGGTTTCTGGGACCTCTGTGATATGATCTCCATTCATCTCTTCAATCGGGCATTTCCCTCAAGAGCCTCCTGGTCTGGAAATAACCACAGCCCCTTTCTCCCTAGCAGTTTGCCATTTCTGATGATACCTGTTACACAAAGCCTCTTAAAGAACAAGAATCAAAGAGATAATTGACCATTGTCTCACTCTGCTCTCTGTGCCAGAAATGCCCAGTTACCACTTTTCTGCCTGTTAATGTTTTACCCATCCTTCAAGATCCAGTTCATGTGCCACTCCTCTTCCCTTCCCTTCCCTGATCTCTGAAGCAGTCAATGAATGAAAAAGCATTTATTATGTGTTTGCTTCAGGATGACCACCTAGTACTGACCCCTTAGCATTTACATTCTTCTTGTTCACTTTGCACATTCTAATTTTTATTGTATTCATCTATGAATATCTGTGATAATATCATTGGATAAGTGCCTTTAGGGTAGGGACCATATCATGTTTATATTTCTATCACTTCTAGTGCTTAACACAGAGGACATAGAAAATCTTTAATGTTGAAAACATGATTGAACTAGGCTTTTAAAATATATGGATCATCTATGGGATATTTACAGAAAGGCATGGAGATATGAAGACCTGTCATGTTCATGAGGGAGAGTTCTTATCTGATAAGATGCAAATCCATCATGGTATCAGGGACAGCTAGGTGGTGCAGTGACCCTGAGTCAGGAGGACCTGAGTTCAAATCTGGCCTCAGACCAAGCACTTGACACTTACTAGCTGTGTGACCCTGGGCAAGTCACTTAACCCCAATTGCCTTAAAGATAAAAAATTTTTTAAAAAAGTCCATCATAGTATCTACATGAATGTGTGCATATGATTGCACTCTCTCTCTCTCGCTCTCTCTCTCTCTCTATATATATACATATATGTATATATATATATATATATGTATTTAAATTCAGGTAGTTTGAAGCAAGCAAAGTCCATTTGGGTTTAAGAGAACTGACTTCCAGGATATATTGTCTGACTTTATTTATCACATAATTACTCAACTCTACAGTAGGCACTGGGGATACAAAAATGAAAAATAAAACGTGTTCAAGACACTGAAAGGGATGGTCTTTCATGAACTATTCAAGATAGCACCCCATGATGTCATTGGTCCTCTTTGGCAGGGGGAGAAAAAAATTTATCTGGGAGTGGAAGACCCTCAGGGTTTCTGGCCAAAATGGAAAAAAATTGCTATTTACATTCATTCTGAGCCAATCAGGGTCCAAACAATGACCAAAATGAGTCTTCCTGACTCCAGGACTAGCACTCTAGCCACTGCTCCACCTAGTCTATGGAGGGAATCTCATGAATCTTATCTGAACTATATGAAGGAGGATTGAAGACAGACACAGAAACACAGACACCCACATTTGGTATAGAAATACATTATACTCAACAGAGAAACAGTTTGGGTCTGAGCTGGAACTGAGAAATTTTAACTAAAAAATACATTTACAAAGTTCAGATACGGTTGGTAGGGAATAGTCACCTTTGATATCCATTATTATGCAACTACACTTAATCCGTCGACTGGCATTTATTAAGTCCCCACTATGTGCCAGGCATCCTGCTAAGCACCAGGGATACAAAGAAAGGAGAAGAAGAAGAAGAAGAAGAAGAAGAAGAAGAAGAAGAAGAAGAAGAAGAAGAAGAAGAAGAAGAAGAAGAAGAAGAAGAA
>NW_020954569.1:68901783-68988687 GCF_900497805.2 Vombatus ursinus | reverse complement strand
AAGAAGAAGAAGAAGAAGAAGAAGAAGAAGAAGAAGAAGAAGAAGAAAAACAAAAAATAGTCCTTATTCTCAAGGAATTCAAAGTCTATTACCTTCAATCTTATTTTTGATATTCACATATGCTATTTTCCCCTGTGGATAGTTGATCTGGTGGTAGAAGTAAAAAAGACAAGAGGGAACAAGTTTTCTTATAAATATCTCCACAAAATATAAAAATGAAGGACTCTGGCCATGGTTGGAGTACACCTAAGAAGGCTAGTAAAAGTATATTTATCTATAATGTTGCAAATCAAATCAGACATGCTTTAAACATATATTTGCTAAGTTAGATATCATAGTGAATAGTTACAATGTAGGAAGAAAAATAGTGGAAACATCTAAAAATTTACATGCTAAAAATAATCTAAGAAAATGTGCAGCAAGGAAAACCCTTGGCCTCAGAAATCTACACACAAATACAAAAAGTATGGACAACAAGATGAACTAAGGTAAGGAACCAAACTTATTATCTCTTATGCTCAGTAGGTTGGACCCTATGATTGGAATATGGCTCTGGAAGGCTATACTTAATTCAGAAAGAACAACATAGTTTTTTTAAAAATTAATTTGTTTATTTTTAGTTTTCAACATTCATTTTCATAAGATTTAGAGTTCCAAATTTTCTCCCCATCTCTCCCCTCCCTCCACCTCAAGATGGCATGCAATCTGATATAGGCTCTACATATACATTCATATTAAACCTATTTTCACATTGGTCTTGCTGTAAAGAAGAATAAGAACCAATGGGAAAAACCATGAGAAAGAAGAAACAAACACAAAAAAAGGAAAAAAAGAGAGAGAGCAAATAATATGCTTCGATCTGTATTCAGACTCCAGCGGTTCTTTTTCTGTATGTGGACAGCATTTTCCATCATGAGTCTTTTGGAGTTGTCTTAGATTCTTGCATTGCTAAGAAGAGATACATCTATCAAAGTTAGTCATCATACAATGTGGTTGTTACTGTGCATAATGTTCTCCTGGTTCTGCTCACTTCATTCAGCAAGAACAACATAGTTTTTAAAAGGTAGGTGTGGGGTATGAAGAATGTGGAATAACATTGTACTATTCAGGAGCCATATAAGGAGAACCCTAGGAACTAGAGGAAGGATGCATAATGGAAGGCATTTGGATGAAGATGAATAATGGCAGAAACAGGAGCAATATTGTCATTAAGAATATCTCATAGAAAACCTGGACAGAAAGAGAAAATCTTGGAGAGGAATTTTGGGGGAAAAACATCACAAGACTGATAAGGAAACATGACATAGTAATGATAGAAGACTTCAATTATCTGGTTGTCTGCTGGAGTTCTCTGCTAAAAGCAGAGCAGCTAATAATTTCTTGACTTGTGCAAATTAAAATTTCATCCTTCAAAATGTGGAGGAACAAAAAAATGGGTGAAGCTGTTATATAGACACTAACTTTCACCAAAAAGAGGGCTTTTTTTGCTAGAGTAGAAATGAAGAGAACCTTATGAAGTGACCACTCCATCTTAGAATTTGTAAAAGATGACAGGAAAGATAAGCAAAGACATATGCATTGGAATTTTGTTAAGCCGATTTCAAAGAATTCAGAGGAAGGCTCAGTAGGAACTCGTGGACTAAAATTCTATGGCAGAGTCAGTCCAATCTTATTACTGGTACTGTATCCCAAGGAAGTCATTGGGAACAAGAAAAGATCTCTATATCTAAAACTGTTTATAGCTGCATTATTTGTGAAATTTGAAATCTGTAATTAAATATGTCCCCAACAATTGAAGAATGTTTAAACAAATTCTAGAACATGAACAGTATCATTATACTGTTAGGAATTACAAACATTAAGTATTCCAAGAAGCAAATGAAATAAATCAGAGGTAAAAGAATGGCATACCCAGTGACTACAGCATTGTAAATCAAGTCTTCTTGGAAAGACAATAAAACTCTGGCCAAATATGATAGTCATTGTTAGTACCACACTGTCAAAATTAAAGAGTACATCCCTCCTTTCTGTTAACAATGAATTCACCGACTTTTGGGATTGGAGGTAGTGGTGATGTGCTTTGTAGGGGCAAGGGGAGGGAGTAGAAAGAATAATATTGGAAAGTGTCTATTGTGTCTGGCAAAATGTACCAGTAAGTTTTTTGTCAGTCCAGAGGGCAATGAAAGGTCTCAAGAATGAATTCCCTAAAACATAGAAGGAAGGAAGGAAGGAAAGAAGGAGGGAAGGAAGGAAGGATGGAGAGAATGAAAGAAGGAAAGAAAGAAGAAGGGAAGGAAGGAAGGAAGTACTGACTCATTAAGTCTCTACTATGTACGGTCACTGTGCTAAGTGCTTTACAAACATTGTCTCACTTTATCCTCACAACAATCCTGGGAGGTAGGTGTTATTCCCCATTTAAGGATGATGAAACTTAGGCAACTAGAGATTAAATGACTTGCCCAAGGTCACACAGCTAGTAAGGGTCCAAGTTCAGATTTTGAGAGTCTTTCTGACTCCAAGCCCAATGTCCCATCAATTATCTAGAAGTGAAATAATACTACTAAGGAGGAAGAACAGAAGTTAGCTAAAAAGAAAAAAGATGTGAATGAACAAGAAGGTCATTAACCAATGCAGATTTTTAAAAGACATGTACAAAAGACAGAGGGAAAGGCAAGAAATGTAAAGGCAGAAAGATTAATACAAAAGCATCACAATACTGTTAGGAGTGCTAAAGCTTTAGTATAAACTGATCCTAGTTTAGGAAAACTAAAGATGATAACAATTTTGGTTTTGTTTTTGGTTTTTTTGCAGATGGGAATAGGTGGAGGATTTTAGCTGTATGGGGGAAAAGAGTCATATCAAGAATATTACATGACTCTGCTGCTAATAGTGAATGGGATGAAAACATTCTAGAATGCATTATTATTTTTTTAAATTTTCAACTATTTTTCTTTTTTTCTTAAAAATATATTTCTCTATTTTTAACATTCTTTTAAAAATTTTAAGTCCCAAATTCTCTCCCTTCCTCCAACCCCTCCTCCCACCACTTAGAAGGCAAACAATATATCAATTATACATGTGAAATTATGTAAAACATGTTTCTATATTAACCAGATCATTACAAAAGCAAGAAAAATAAAGAAAGTGAGAAAATTGTACTTCAATTTACATTCAGAGTACATCTGTCTCTGGAGGTGGTTGCATTTTTCATCATGGGTTTGTTGAAATTGTCTTGTGTCATTGATCAGAGTAGTTAAGTCATTCATAGTTGATTATCATACAATATTGCTGCTACTACTACAATGTTGCCTTGGTTCTGCTCACTTTTCTCTGCATCAGTTCATGTAAGTCTTTCCATGTTTTTCTGAAAGCATCCTGCTCATCATTTCTCATAGCAAAAGAATATTCCATCACAATCATATACCACAAACTTCTTTAGCCATTACATAATTGATAGGTATCCCCTCAATTTACAATTCTTTGCCACCACAAAAAGAGCTGCTATAAATATTTTTGTACATATAGGTCCTTTTCCTTTTTCTTTGCTCTCTTTGGGATACAATATATTATTTTTTTGGTGGCAATCATAGATAAGTGACTTGCCCAGAGTCACATAGCTAGTAAGTGTCTGAGGCTGGATTTTAATTCAGACTCTCCTGATTTCAGGACCAATACTCTATCCACTCTTCCACCTAGTTGCCCTGATACAATGTATTATTAAAAGGATGGTTAGTGAATATTTGGAAAAGGAAGCAGTGGTCACTGAGTCATTATGGCTTCATCAAAAGTAAATCATGAAAGACTAATCTTATTTTTTCCAACAGGATTGCTATGCTGGCAAGTCAGAGAAATACTAGATATAATTTACATAGGTTTTAGCAAAGCATTTAATAAATTCTCTCATTTTATTCTATTTTTGCTTCTAAGTGGTGGGGGAAACCAATAAGTCACCTCAACCCCAAATTCACCCAGGCATTTGTGCTTGACCTTTTACTATTTAACATTTTTTTCAGTAACAGGTAAAGCCATTGAAGGCATGCTTATCTAATTTGGATAGGACATAAAGGTGAGGAGAGGAAGGGCAGAAGGGAATAAGCATTGATATAGGACCTACTATGTGCCAGGCACTGTGCTAAGTGCAAATATGATCTCATTTGATCTTCCCAACAACCCTGCAATGTAGGTTCTATTATCACTCCCATTTTACAATAGAGAAAATTGAGGCACATAGAAGTTAAGCAATTTGCCCAAGGTTCTGCTCATTTCCTTCTTCATCAATTTACAAAACTGCTCATTTTTATAACATTGAAGATCTAATATAAACTGTCTTTTTGATTCTGTTCACTTCACTCTGCCTCAATTCATATGCCTTTTTTATCTTTTTGAAATCATCTATTTCCTCATTTCTTACAGCACAATAGTATTTCATCATACTCATACACCACAATTTATTTATTATTCTGGGATATTATCATCCTTCTCTTTCTGTGTTTCTCTATTTCTGTCTCTCTGTCTCTGTCTCTATGCTCTTTATTATACTTGCAGTTCATAGCACACAGTTAGTCCTCAATTATATACTACCTTCTGAGGTTCTAATTACTTCATGTATGTCATCTCCCAGGGGTGTAACACTGGCTGGTCGGGTGAGCGTGGGTCTCCAGAACTAGGCCTGTTTGTTTCTTATTGCCCTGAACTCAGGTGACTTTGACCCCTCTTGCTGACGACCACTCATACAATCCAGCAGGGATATGTGCCCCTGCTTAGATATGCTTCTGGGCGTATACTTTCATCACTCCTATATCCCGTATTTTCCAAGAGATCACATGTAAAGTAGATCCATGGTGTTCTTGACTATTTGGAGTTGCTTAGGGAAAGGATGTGGGGACATAAGAGGAAGCTGTAAAATGTCTCTGCTCATCTATTTCTCTGATAAACTTTGTTTCCCAGCCTTCACCTAATTATTCTCTAGCCAGGCTAAAATAGCCATCATTTCCTAACTCTAAGCTATGATAGCCACTGGATCCTAAGTCTAAGACCTTGAGAAGCACTATCCTCCCCAGTCTCTAGACTTTTTATGCTGACACGGACCTCAGTGATCATACAGTCTAGTCTCTGGTGATCCCTTTTTTGGATCTTTTTTGATTTTGATCCCATTCTTTATTCTGTTAGCTAAGACTTCCTAGAGCTCCAAGCTCAGTCATCCGCCAAACGCCAGCTCTTTTGGGGTTCTCCATCTCTAAAGCATAGTGTCCTATAACATCTTGCCTTTGACCCCGATCACACTAAATCGAGCCTTCTTTCTTCTCTGTTTGATGGTGTGTTTTTCTGTCCCTTATCTTGGGCCTTTTGACTAGCGCTATGGCTCCAGCTGGGAAAGTTCTTCCCACTTGGGCTTCAGTCTCCAGAGTGAACATTAATGCTTTACTGTTTAAGGGGAGGGTCAGCCAGGGACCGAGGCTGATAGCACTCCAGGAGGTAGAAAGAAACATAGTTTGTTGAATTGAATTGAATTGAATGTTAAGGTAGGAAATGGTGATTAGTGGCTCTGTATTGCCTCTAGGAAAAAATATAAATTCCTCTGCTGGCATTTAAAGCCCTTTACAATCCAGATCTGGCCTACTTTCCCGTATTTATTACATATTACTCCCCTTGATGCATTCTGCATTCCAGCCAGACTGGCCTACTTAACTCCTGTTCCTCGTGCACAACATTCCCCCTCCCTCCCTCTGCCTTTGCCCCGGCTGTCCCTTGTGCCTGGAATGCAGGCCCTCTTTAGTTCTGCCTCTTAGGAGCCCTAACTCCATACATAGTTCAGCTCACATCCCATCTCCCACATACGACTTCTCCTGATATCCCCAGACACTTGTGCTACCACCCCCCACTCCCAATGATTTTGCATTTACTGTATATATACTTTGTATTTATTGTCTGTAGACTTTAAGTCTACACATAGACTGTAAGTTTCTGGAAGACAGGGGACTATTCCAGTTTTATACTGGTATGTCCAGGAGAAGCATTATGCCTAGTACCTTGCGGTGTTTAATAAATGCTTGTTACTTAATTAATTGAGGAGGTCATAAGCAATTGAAGTGCCACAAGAGGTCAAAGGTCCATTATTGCCAAGTGGTAAGAAAATAAACAGAGGGTAAAAGCAGGAGGAGTTTTCAAGATCTAGAAATAAAGGGATGTAATTCAAGTACGCCTCTACTCCTTTTTTTTTTTTTAAAGGCAATCAGGGTTCAGTGACTTGCTCAAGGTCACAGAGTCAGTGTCTGAGGCCACATTTGAACTCAAGTTCTCCTGACTCCAGGGCCAGTGCTCTATCCACTGGGCCACCTAACTGCCCCATGCCACCATTCTTAGGGCCAGAACCAGTGTGGTTTAGAGTCAGGCAAGAATCTAAGGACCCAGATATCTAAAAGAGTGCTAAATTCAACTAGAAGGTGTATCTTCCAATACGACTCTCAGTTCAATAATTGTGTCATGGCTAGCTTAAACCCTGGTATTTGGGGCTAACCCCATCTACTTAATTTTCTGCTTGAATTTCAGTTTTTGCTAGTTTCCCAGCACATTACAAGCTCCTTAAATTGGAAAGAGCAACTGTTAAAGTATTCTCTTATGGTACAATGTCTTTTTACACTGAAACACAAGATCAGGTTTAGGAATGAATGGGCATCTTACCATACTCCCCAAATAGACTATAAGCTCCCTGAGGACAGGGGCCATGTCTCTGGAAAGTCCTCAGGAGGCATAGCTATATAACTAAGGCCAGATGGTGTCACAAGAGAGCAAGCATTGTGTAATGGAAAGAGCCTGGACTTACTGACAGAACTGAATTGTTCAGCCATTTATTTGTTGTGTGATCTTTGCTAAGTACCTTTATGATCTCCAGTTTCTCCATCTGTAAAATATAATAAAATTTGAATTACCCAATGAGACAACAGATGGAAGAAAACACTTTGTAAATCTTTAAGTGCTATGTAAATGTATTGCAATGAAAGTAGAATTGTAAATGGTTCTGTATGTTCAACTGTTTTTCAATTGTGTTTGACTCTTCTTGACCACATTTGGGGTTTTCTTGGAAAAGCTACTAGAGTAGTTTGCCATTTCCTTCTCTAGCTCATTTTACAGATGAAGAAACTGAGGCAAACTGGGTTAAGTGACTTATCCAGGGTCACACAGCCAGTAAGTGTCCGCAGACAGATTTTTATTTTTTGGTGAGGCAATCGAGGTTAAGTGACTCGCCCAAGGTCACACAGCTAGTACGTGTCAAGTGTTTGGTCTGAGACCAGATTTGAACTCAGGTCCTCCTGACTTCAGGGCCGGTGCTCTACCCACTGCCCACCGAGGACAGATTTGAACTCAGAAGAATGAGTCTTCCTTTGTAGCCAGGCCCAGTTCTCTATCCCCTTTGCCACCTAGCTGCTCCAACTTACATGGTCTTACCTTTGTCCAATTACCCTTCACAGCACCTGACACGGTGCTGGCTGGGCACATAGTTAAACAATGAACCAAAATATTTGTCAACTTACTGGTTACTTCCAGGCAAGGGTATAAAGGTAAACTTTTAACCACAGGCCCTTCAGAAAAGAAGTACGCCTGATACGTTTTGAAGTCTAATCTACATTATTATTAATGATTTCTTAAGTCCAGACAATCAACAAAACAATATATCAAGCTGTGATTTGTAGTATTGGAGGATTTTTTAGGTGTCGATGCTCACTTTGAGAAGTTACCAATGGAGCCACTTGAGTCTGGTTCCATCCAATGCATTCCTGCTTCCAGGCCTCCTCCCCTAGGATATGGAAACACTCACCATGCTTTCATTCGTGTTGGTCTTATTGTCCAGAAGATGAGGAAGACAAAAGTTTCCAGCAGAGACACCACACACCCATTTGGTGGCATCCAGATATAACATATGTTAAGAAAAACAACTGAAAATTGTTCCTAAGGAGGCCCTTTGCTAAAAGACTGGTCTCCATCTTGCCTATGGTATTCTTTTATCTTCCCTTTCTGCCCAATTCTATCCTTAAGCTGTTTCCATTCTCCTGCAACTCGCCCAGCTCCGAGCACTTAAAGGATATTTTTGTTGTGTTTTGCCTTCACTTTTTCATTTCCTCTTTCTTCTTCTCCCCTATGCCAATCACTCCAAGCCTGTTCTTGTCATCTTTGGATCTGTTGCGCTGGGCAGCTGTTCAAACGGGCCAGGGATGAGGTCAGCAATGAGGCTGGGGTGAGGTGGTGCTAGCCTTCAATACAACAGGGCTTTTCCTGCTAAACCCCACCCCTCCAGCTTCCCTCTGCCCTATATATTCCTGTAGCATGCAAACTCCTAAGGATCCCAAATCACTAATATTAAATCATCACCCTCTTTGGCATACGTATGATCCCTCCAGACTCAGTCAAATAAAATGAAATAAAATAAATCATTTACTTGGTCAGGGATTAGATCTAGGGTATCACAGGGATGGTAAGACAGTCTAAACAGTGGACAAGCATGAAGCGATTCAAAAAAATGGTCTTGTTATCTCAGTAACCTTTAATTACTATACCCAGAGGAAGAGGTAGAAATGGGTGGGGGAGGGAAGAAGAGTTACCCATGTGGTGGCAGGGCAGGTGGCAAAATGGTCTGTCTGGAGGGCTGAAAGAGATATGAAGAATAATCATTTCATGTCTGTTAGGGCTGACTCTCCATACAGAATGCAAAGTCCTTGACAGCAAGGACTGCTTAGTTTGAAAGCAACCAAAAATTCCATGTCTGTCCCTGGTGGTATCATTCGTGACACTCTAAATCATTTACTCTCTTATGTTGTTATCATTTTCTTGTGTTTCAGTCTTGTTTGCCCAATTAGGTATTGAGGGTGCGGCTGAAGGATAGAATGAAAGCTACACTCATTGAGGGAAGAAACGGTTTTGTTTCTGTCCTCATATCCCCAGTCCTGAGCATCATGCCTGTCACACTGTTGGCATGTAATAAATAATTCTTGAGGAGTTGATTGTAAAAAGAGCACTAGATTTTAAGTCAGATGACCTCTATTCAAATCTCAAATCTGTCTCTACTTAGCCCTATAAATCTTGCGGAAGCCACATCCTCTCTCCATGCCTCAGTTTACTAATCTGAAAAAATGGGGATAGCAGTGCTTGCACTATCTACTTTACAGGGTTGTTCAGAGGCTCAAATGAGATAATAAATATTATCTCAAAGACAAAGAGTTTTACATCAACATCATTTATTACTGTATGCTCTTGAAGCTTAAGAACAGTATCAAGCATATAGGATACAATCATTGAATTGAATTGAATTATTATCACCCAAATGTGTCACAGACTGACTAAAGGTATTAATGCCTTTCCCAATTACTGATCTCTACTTTACTCTCCAGTAGCATCACCATAATCTTTTTTTTTTTCGGGTGAGACAATTGGGGTTAGGTGACTTGCCCAGAGTCACACAGCTAGTGAGTGTTATGTGTATGAGTTCAGATTTGAACTCAGGTCCTCCTGACTCCAGGGCCACTGCTCTATCCACTGCGCCACCTAGATGCCCTTATTTCCATAATCTTACTAGAGAGTCTGTTGTCAATCAGAGGATTTCCTTGCCCTACTATTCCTGTGACCTTTTCCTCTTTTCTAATGCTCCCTTTCCTTTTGGAATGCTTAGTACACCCAGATATCTAATATACTTGGCTAGGATCCCATCTGCTCCCATTGTTTTAAATCATATATCATGCCTGGTCCTGCCAGAAGCCTTCTCTTCCAATAGGCATGCTTAGTACTGTACCTAGTCCCGCCCAGCCCATATTCTATCTCCAGTGCATCCCATTGCATCTTTTACAATGCCTAAGAAACTACGAATTTCTCCTTCTTTTATTGCACAATGCTATGTCATATATTGTTCTATCAACTGCCTCTGCTGCTCAAGACCACACACATGCCATTCTGCTCACTTGAAATGTGCTGCCTCCTCTCTGAATGACCAAATCCACCTTATTCTTGCAGATAATGCTGAAGACTTACCACTTTCAGGAGTTTTTCCTTGATTGATTCTGCAGATTCTGGTTATGCTAATCAATTAAACCACCACTCACCTCTCATGGGAACATAAAATCTTAGAGCCTGAAGGGACCTAAGAGTCATCTAGTTCTACTCACTCCTTTCATGCTCCTTTCTCAATCTGCCTGACAGTCAGAAAGAGGAGACTTGCTCAAAGCCATAATAGAACTGAAATTAGAACCCAGGTCTTTTAACTTTTAACTCCTGGGTTGATACTATTTCCTACCTGTTCCTTTTCAGTCTCCTTTGCTCCCTCAGCATCCATATCATACCCCTTAACCAGGGTTATTCCCCAAGGCTCTATTCTGGGCCTCCTGCCCTCTCTCTTTCCCCTTCTCTCTTCTCCTTTCTCCTCCTCTCCCCCTGGAATAAAATACAAACTCATTTGTTTGGCTTTTAAAGGTTTTCACAATTTTGCCCCAACCTATCTTTTTTGCCTCATTGGACGTTATTCTCTCCCTCACTCTATAGTTCAACCAAACTGGCCTTCTCTCTGTTACACACATACACAACCCACATATCACTAATCTCTGTGCCTGGATGTACTCCCTCCTCAACTCTACCTCATTTTCTTTTCCAGCTCATTTTACAGATGAGGAAACTGAGGCAAACAGGGTTAAGTGACTTGCCCAGGGTCACACAGTTAATAAGTATATTAGGCTGGATTTGAACTCAGGTCTTCCTGACTCCAGGCCTGGTGTTCTATCCTAACTGCCACCTAACTGTGCCTAATCTACATATACTGATGTTTGTTGATTCCCCCATTAGAATGTAAGATGATTGAGAGTAAAATGCCTCATTTTTGGATTTGTGTCCCTAGCACCTCGAACAATGACTGGCATCTAGTAGGTGCCTAATAACTACTTGTCAATTGGTTGATTAATTATATAACATTTTCATATAGGGCCATCGAGATCTTGTCCCATGCCTCCATCTTTGTCCCTTGTACACAGAACTTCCTGATGATCCAGCCTCGGCTTGCTCTGTTAATGCTGATTAAGGCAGACTCATTCACTCTAGGTCCAAGGTTAAGTGGAAACTTCACACTAATTTCTCTCTCCATGGACTCAGCCTGAGCACTTCACAGGGTCTAGCTTTAGCTTTTGGGAAGGACCAATAGGCTAATTTTCATTCCTCTTTTTTTTTTTTTTTTGTGGCTGGATTTGTGATCTCTTTCTCTGCTTTCTATCTCTTCTTTTCTTTCTCCTCACTTCAGTTTTAAATTCTTTTCTCTCCTTCAATTTCTCCCCTGCTTCAAAGTCGTCACCCTTCATTAGGCCCCTTTTAAGCAACCCTCTATCCTTTAATTCAGTTCAATTTAATGAATATCTATTATGTTTAAGGCACATGCTCAACCCCATGGGATATATAGAAAAAAACAGAGTGGCCCTTGCCTTCAAGGAGGATATAGTATTTACAGTTAAGTACACATAAAGTCATTTCTGGAGGAAGAAAGCATTAGCAACTGGGTGGGACCAGGAAAGACTTAAGAATAGGAGATGGCTTTTGAGCTGAACCTTAGGGTTCAGAAGCCTCTGAATCTAAGAGGTTCAGAGAGGGGAGGAAGTGCCCTCTAAGTCTGGAGGACGAGCTATGCCAAAGTGATATGGTGTTGAGTTATCAAACTAAAGTGACTGCAATGTCAAGGGCATAAAGGTGAGAAATAGTTGGGAAAGTTGGGCTGCAGCCATGTCATGAAGAATTTTAATACCAGGCTAGAGTTTGTATCTTATTCAAAAGGGAACAGGGCACTGCCTAAGGTTCTTGAATGGGAAAGAGAAGGGAACAAACATTTATTAAGCGATGTAATTACTATGTACCAGGCACTGTGCTAAATGCTTTACAAATAATAAGTCGTTTGGTCCTTACCATAACCATGGAAGGTAAGAGCTATTATGATCTCCATTTTACAGAAGAGGAACATGAGACTAGACAAGTTAACTCCCTGCTTTCCCTTGTTCATGGTCACACAGTAAAGTGTCTGAGACTAGATTGGCACTCAGGTGTTTCTGACTCCAGGCCTAGCATTCTCTTCACTGCACCATTTAGCTGCCCAGAATATCATTTAATGTTTTACGTGATTATACATGTATAACCTATCAGACTGCTTACTGTCTCAGGGAGGGAGGGAGGGATAGAGTTTGGAACTCAAAATTTTTTTTAATGTTAAAAATTGTTTTAACATGTAATTGAGGAAAAAAATAAAATATTATTTAAAAATATTACTTAGAAGCTTCCTAGAGGATAGATTGTAGAGGGCAGAGACTAAAGGCAGGAATACCAATTAGAGGTTATTTAAATAGCCCAGGCAAAACGTGGTGAGGGGTTGAACTTGGGTGGTAAGCGGGGAGTAGGGTCCAGATATGAGACAAGTTGTGGAGGTAGGATGACCAGGATCTGGCAACTCATCTGGTATGAAAGTGAGTGAAATAAGAGTTAGGGCTAACTCTGAGGTTGTGACTCTGAGTTATTAAAAGGATGGTCATCTTTTCAACAGATACATGAAAGTTTGGAGAAAAGATGGGTTGGGAAGGGGAATATAATTAGTTCCATTTTAGACAGAATGAATTTGAGAGGCTAATGAGACAAGCAAATGGAGATGTCTGGCAGCCTATTGACAGTAAATGACCAGAATTCAGAACAGAAATTTGGGATGGATATGTAGATTTGGGATTCTCTTACATAAAAATTGAACCTATGGGAGCTGTTGAGATCTCCAAGATCTCAAAGTAAAGAGAGAAGAGGGAAGAGGGCCCAGGAAAGAGCCTTAAGGAATACCCATGGTTAGGGTGGGGGACATGGATGAGCTCCAGCAAAGGAGGCTGAGTGGATAAAGATACGACAACACAGAAAGAATATCATCCTGGAACCTAGGGAGGAGAAAGTACCCAGGAAGAAAAGGGTCAACAGTGTCAAAAACTGCATTGTGGACTAGTAGAATGAGGAATGGGAAAATCAGTTAAGAGATAACTGTTATTCTTGAAAAGAACAATTTCTTTTTTAAATATATTTTAGCTTTTATTTAGTATTTTATTTTTCTCCAGTTACACGTAAAAACAATTTTTAACATTTGTTTTTAAAACTTTGAATTCCAAATTCTCTCCTTTCCTCCCTCCCCACCCACCCTCATTGAGAAGGCAAGTAATTCTATATAGGTTATACATGTGTAGTCATGCAAAATATATCCATAATAGTCATGTTATGAAAGAAAACATAGACAAGAGAAAAAAAAACTCAAGAAAAAAGAGGTATGATTCAATCTGTATTCAGACACCATAAGTTCCTTACCTGGAGGTGGATAGCATTTTTCATCATAAGTCCTTCAGAGTTATCTTAAATCACTGTATTGTTGAAAATAGCTAAGTCATTCATGGCTAATCCTATTACAATATTGCTGTTACTTTGTACACAGTACATTTTCACTTTGCATCATCCCATGCAAGTCTTTCCAGGTTTTTCTGAGAGCATCCTGCTCACCATTTTTTATAATACAATAGTATTCTATCATAATCACATACCACAACTTGTTCAGTCATTCCCCAATCGATGGGCATCCCCTCAATTTCTAACTCTTTACCCCCAGAAAAGAGCTGCTGTAACTATTTATACATATATAGGTCCTTTTCTTTTTTTTTTTATCTCTAGTACTTAGTAGTAGGATTACTATGTCAAAGGGTATGCATGGTTTTTTGGTTTTGTTTTGTTTTGTTTTTGGTGAGGCAATCAGGGTTAAGTGACTTGCCCAGGGTCACACAGCTAGAAAGTGTCAAGTGTTTGAGGTTGGATTTGAACTCAGGTCCTCCTGACTCCAGTGCCAGTGCTCTATCCACTGCACCACCTAGCTGCCCCATGAGTATGCATGGTTCTAAAGCCCTTTGGGCATAGTTCCAAATTGCTCTACAGAATGGTTGAATCAGTTCACAACTCCACTAACAATGCATTAAAGTCTCAATTTCCCCATATACCCTCCAACATTTGTCATTTACCTTTTCTGTCCTATTAGCCAATCTAATAGGTATGAGGTAGTACCTCAGAATTGTTTTAATTTCCATTTTTCTAATCAATAGTGAGTTAGATTATTTTTTTCATATAGCTATAGATAGCTTTGATTACTTCATCTGAAAACTGATCACGTCCTTTGATCATTTATCAATTGGGGAATAGCTCTTATTTTTATAATTTTGACTCAGTTCTCTATATGTTTGAGAAATGACTTTATCAGAGAAACTTGCTTCAAAATTTTTCTGTCCACCCTGTTTATTCTATTCTCTCTCTCCTTTCACCCTGTCCCTCCTCAGAAGTGTTCTGCTTCTGACTACCCCCTCCCCCAATCTGCCCTTTTTTCTATCACTCCCTCTTCTCTTATCCCTTTCCCCTCTTACTTTTCTGTAGGGTAAGTAAGATAGAGTTCTACACCCAATTGAATGTGTATGTTATTCCCTCTTTGAGCCAATTCTGATGACAGCAAGGTTCACTGGCTCTCTCTCACCTCCCCCCTCTTCTCCTCCACTGCAAAAGATTTTTCTTGCCTCTTTTATGTGAGATAATTTACCCCATTCTACCTCTCCCTTTCTCTTTCTCCAAGCATATTCCTCTCTCTATTCCTTAATTTTATTTTTTAGATATCATCCCTTCACATTCAACTCATATCTGTTCCCTCCATCTATATATACTCCTTCTAACTACCCTAATAATGAGAAAGATCTTATGAGTTACAAATATCATCTTCCCATGTAGAAATGTAAACAGTTTGAACTTATTATGTCCCTTATGATTTCTCTTTTTTGTTTACCTTTTCATGCTTCTCTTGAGTCTTGTATTTGAACGTCAAATTTTCTAGTATCCTGGCCTGTGCTCTGGTCTGTGAGTGACCACAAGCACTCTTTTCTGCCCTGGCACTGTGAGGAGGGTCCCCTTTCCACTGCTGCCACAAGCTCTGCTATGCTAGTGCTCTTCCTCACCCTGGGACTGCTCCCCAGGCCTGTGACTTGGATCTGAGTATGGGCAAAGCAACAGTGCTAGCAAAAAGGCCCCTGTAATCTCCTTCTGACCAGTTGTGCAACCCCACAGACAGTAAGCTGTCTGTGGACTGAGAGCTCCAGAAGCAGCCCCTGTCACTGCTGATCCAGTGGTTCCTAAGGCCTGCTCCTGGTTTGCTGGAGCTGGAGCTGGGGCTGGGCTGGTGTGGCTGGACTGTGCTCCACTTTCACCCAGGTGCAACAGACCTTTCCTACTGATCTTCCAAGTTGTCTTGGAAGTTGGCTGGAAATTTGTTCCACTCTGTCTTTTTGTGGGTTCTGCTGTTCTAGAAATTGTTTAGAGTCATTTTTAAAGGTATTTGGAGGGTTTGGGGGGAGACCTCAGGTGAGTCCCTGCCTTTACTCTACCATCCTGGCTCTGCCCTGAAAAGAACAATTTCCATTGAATAGTGAAGTCAGAAGACACATTGAAAGGGGCAAGAAAGTGAGTAAGAGATGAGGAAATAGAAACAAAGATTGTAGATAACTCTTGCTAGAAGTTTGAATGTAAAAGGGAAAGGACATATATTGGGTTAGTTTGAGAGTCAAGTAAAGGCTTTTAAAAGATGAGGATGGTTGGAGTGGCAGAGAGACACAGATATACGTTCACAGGCAACCAGAATGGGTCAGTGAATAAAGAAGGACTGAAGAGGAGAAAAGAGGTAGAATGATCTAGATGGCAATCTCTGGGAGCACACCAGAAGGAATAAAATCAAGTTCACCACTAGAGATTTGACCTTCACAAGAAAGGCTTTCCCTTCCTCAGAGAGCGGAAAAGGGGAAGAAAGAATAGGGAGATGGAGTGAATAGTGGAGAAGAAGGAGCCAACAGATAGCTTCTATTCTCTCGGTAAGGTTTGAGGCAAAGTCTTCTGTTGACAGGAATGGGGTAAAAGGTGGTTGATAGTATTTGAAAAGAGAAGAGAAGGTTTAGAATAGTCACTTGGAGTCTGATAGAGTCAATCAGGGAAAGAATAAAAGGCTTTTCATTTAACAATTTGTGAAGGCTTAGTTGGTACAAAAATACGTAAATTTGTAGTCCATCAGGTTGTGCGATTTTCACCCTCAGTAGTTAGTGGCACATAAGTAGAAGAGGAAAAGGGAGGTGGTAGGGGTTTGGTAAGACATAACTAATCATAATTAATCGAGCAAGCAAATTTTTTTAAGCTCTTACTGTGTGCCAGCTGGTAGCCCATTGGAGAGAGAGCACAGAGCCTGGAGTCAGGAAGACCTGAATTCAAATCTAGCCTCAGACACACTCAGCTGTGTGACCCTGGGCAAATCAACTAACCTCAGTCTGCTTTTGTTTCTTCAACTGTAAAATGAGGATAATAATAGCACCTTCTTTCCAGGTTTGTTCTGAAGATTAAAAGAGATAATATTTGAAAAGCAGTTAGCACAGTGCCCGGCACAGGGTAGGCACTTAATAAATGTATGCCTCCTTCCTTTACAGCTACGGTATATTCCCCAGCGTGCTCCCTCTTCCTCCCCAAAAACGATTCTATCTTAAGCAAATGATTTAAAATGCAATGTCTCTTTAAACTAAGGATGGTTTACTGTGTTATTTCTCCCCATAATTCATTTGCATTTTAATAGTGATTTCTTGGAGATGATGCCTTAACCCAAAGGAAATTAGATTTCAGACCCCATGACAGCTCGGTAGAAAAGAGATTTTAGGGCAGGAAGATATCTCATCAGATATGCTCATCAGATCATACTACACAGATGTCCACTTATTTTGCCTACACATAATGTCTATCCTGTTTTAATTACACATATCAATGTCGTCTCTCATGGCTGTCTCACTTCTCAGGCCTGCACTACCCTTTGGGATATGGAGAAGAAAACAGAGATGGTTATTAAATCGCTTTTCCTATTAGTCTCCTTGAAAAAGTTATTTCTAATTTCCATCTTCTTAATTCCTTCCTAGGGAATTCTCCGTAGTAGCCTCCAACACAATTTCATTGGCAGTAGGCACCTACATATTTCTCTGTGAGAGTGAGATTTGGCCCACTGAGGTACATTTAGGGATCCATCTCCTTTCATCTTCTCCTCCCTGCTTCACATGGGGCCAATTTACATGGCTCCCTTTAGTCCCAAGGTAATGGCTGAATGGGTACCTATGGATTAATAAGCATTGAGCAATGAAGCTTCCTACACCTCAGCTGCTGGATGGAAGGAGCTTCTTTTCCTATTTATTCTCTTACCCACTGTTGTGGACATTTTCCCATTATGCCCTGTGTCTATAAATTGGATTGTGGAAACCCATGTTTCATGGGAAGAGCTGTGACTGTCTCAAGATTGTGTCCACAATTCCTGTTAATGCCACCCACTCCTTTCAGTCCTTGCAGCATTGAACTTGATTACCAGGAGCAAGAGGAAACAATGATTCAATAAATTAACAGATAACTTATTATTGGCCGTATGTCAAACATCCTAGTAGGTTCTGAGTGTGAGTTGCTATTTCTCTTCTCAGGATTATTGTACAAGAGCTGTAGGACTGATAGATGTAGATCCTATACTTATAATGTGATGTTTAGAGTGAGGTGAGCCAAGAACTTAAAAGCAGCCATTTCCAGCCAGTGGCCTCTTCTAGGGAAATTAATGGCCACGGCCAAGAAAAATGGAACAAAGTGGGCATTGTTCAATGGCAGTCATTGGAGTTAGCTCCCCCCAACCCCAAAAAAAGAAAAAGATCTGTGTGCAATAATTTGGACCCATCAGCTTCAAAGTAGGGCATCTGGGTTCCCATTTGAAGCAACTGAACAAAGACCTGAAGACTTCATGCGCCCTGGACTTGACGATCTCGACAAAACGTCTCATTCAGTTTCAATTAGCCACGTAATTAGATAGCTGAATCAAGTTCTCAATAAAAAGATATAAAATATTCACAGGCCAAGTTGATTGTCAATGCATTTTCAAATTTCTCATGACTTTTAATATTATTGAAATGGACTCATTCTCTATTCTTTCTTTTTTTTATTGCTAAATTCGCTTCAGATGCTTTTAATTTATTCCCATGCTCTAGTCTCACTTTTCTCAGCTCAGCAAATGAATTCATATTGGCAGACATTCTTTTAAAAAGAGAGTTTTAAAATAATGTAGATCAAATATGATTTCATATTACTGGGATATTCATTATCCAATAAAAACTTTTTAAAATGACAACAATGAAAAAAATAAAGTTAGGGAATTCAAACAGTTAGAAGAACCATTGGGACCAAGACAAATTATTTTCTACTGACAGGATATCTTCAAAGGAACCTCAGTTGCACTATGCAGTATGCAGAAAAAGCATTGCCTCTAGAGTCAGAGGACCTGAGTTCAAATCCTGTCTCACTTATTACCTGTGTGACCTTGGATGAGTCACTTAACCTCTCTGGGTCTCAGTTTCCTTATTTGTAAAATGAAGATTTCAGACTAGATTACTTCTAATATTCCCTAGAGCTCTAAATCTATGATCCCATCAAAAATATAATTGTTTGACACTATTATGCAGGAAGGTCAGTTAAGTTTAAGTCATCATCACTTCTGGTCTTGTTCTGATCTTATACCCTCTTTATCTGCAGTTTATGCCTTGTTCTCCTGTGTTCAAGTCTTTGCCTTCCTTATACTCTTTGATCCTATTGCCTATTATCCATTTCCTGAAAGGAATTTAATGTCCTGCCCCTGAACTCAAGGGTCAATAATAGCAACCATTTTGCCTTCCCAATGCCTCAACATCTTGCCTCTCACTTGGAATCCCGTCCATCACCCTTCTATGACAAATGGCTCTCCTGAGTTCAGACTCACATTTGGAATTACCTGTTACAGTCTGGTCTCTCAAATAAAGATACCCTGGCCTTGTTCTTATACCCCAATAATTACTTGTTGGTTGGTTTGTTTGTTTTTTATTGGTGCCCTCCCTTTTTTTAAAATATCACAGTAATTTCCCAGTTGTAACAGATCTTCTGGTACCACTAAGGGACCCCAGCTCTGAAATGATGTAGACTGGATTTAGTCCTGAGGGAGCCTGATCCCAAAGAGAGGAAAGTCAGGCTCTTACGGTACTTTCTGTATTATAATGCAGACACTTCAGACTAGAATTATGGAGACAACCACCTAAACAGAGCTAAAGTTTGGTTCTCACCCTATGTCTGCCCAACAGGAATTAACAAGGTCTTAGCTAGGAAGGTACTCAATGTACAGAAGAGGTCAGGTATAGAACAGCCATTTTTCCCCCTCCATTACAACAGAAATGCTTAAAACATGGAAATCATATATTAAATTATATTATATTAAATTATAATATTATATTATATATTACATTGATTATATTAAAATATGATTCAGTAACCCATTATTCTTTTTTAAAAGTTGACAGGATTCTTCCTGGATCAGTGGCTAATCCTCTTTTACACAGCTCTTTACCATGGAGGGAAGGAAGGAGATGGGATCCCCAGGACCAACCAGAAGCTTTCACTTGTGTAGTTCCTTTGTCAAGAGGACAAAGTACATGTCTCCATTGATGTGGCCAAGGTATAGGCTTAGCACTCCCTGGAAAGTTTCACAGCCAAAGTGTGTCACTGGAAGTGGTCGGTGCATAGATCCATCCCCATGAATGCTTCTTGGAATAATCACTGTTATAACCGGTCAAGTCAATGTAAATTTATTAAATACCCACTATGTCAGTCAATAAGCATTTATTAGGCACCTACTATGTGTCAGGCCTTGTGCTAAGTACTAAACTATATGCTAGGATCCCTTGCAATGAAGGAAAACAGTTATGTAAAACCAACTGACACAGTGATCAAGTCTAACCGAATATTTGAGATTCCTTACATATATTCCCCTACCTGCTAACTGAGGGAAAGGAAAGCAATGTTTAGTCTTCATGAGTCCCTATGGATCTTTTTAGACTCCTAGTCTCAGATTTCCCCAATCTAGACACACACACACACACACACACACACACACACACACACACACTCCTAAACCTTTCCCTTTTGCTATTAATTATGTCGCAGCTAGACTCTGGATCCATCAGCCCCCAAACTCTCTCTTTTGGGTATGGTGATTATTGGATGCTCAAAATTGAGCCAGTCAGATATTTACATCTGCCGAGACTTGACCATCCATGCATGGTATGCTGATATCAAGGGCTCAGGATCAACTCTAGCACCCAGGGCCACGGCCTCTCCAAAAAGCTACAAAGATAAGGCTCCCAGGACCTTTGCACAAACTAGACTGGCTCCCCACATATTCAACACATAGTTTCAAGAAGCTACACTTGGACGCTCTTCTGTCCTCATACACTATGGACGTGCAACTGAAAATCTACAAACAGACGCTGTCCTTTCTACCCCTCTAATATCAAGCTCCTGCCTCACACTCACTGAATAATTAATACATACTTTGTGTGCTCCTTCCTCTCCCCCTTTTTTCTGTCTTTCCCTCTTTCCCTGTTCCTCTCTTTGTGTGTCACGCACACACATGCACACACACACACCATCATCATCCTTCTATTCCACTCACTCAGCAAATATTCCATGACTTCCCAAAATCATGCCCACATTCTACTTCACTCATTCAATAACTACTCCATACTCCATCACAAAGAGACCCTGGGGCTGCATCATACCAACATATCATCACCAGGATCAAAGGGATAGGTGTCACCTTCCATAGATGTCTCCCTCTTCCTTCCCCAATATGGATTATAAGATCATAAATCTAGCCTTGACAGGCATTAGAAGTCATCTACTCCAACCTCTGCATTTTGCAGATGAGGTCATGGAGGCCCAGAGGTGTTAGATGATTTGCTCACAATCACACAGGAAGTAGTCAGCAGAGCTGGGATTCAGACTCAGGCCCCATCCCTCCAAATCCTGCCTTCTTTCAACCATACTACACTGTCTCTCAATTTCAGCATTAACATCGTTCCACTGCCATCTGGGCACCATTTTGGACATGGTGACTACCAGCAGTAACAATCAGGTAAAATTCATATTGGAACTTCTACCTCTTTTCTATCACCTCATTTATTTTTGTGTGTGGCCCAAATGCAAGTGAGTGCAGTAAGCTGTTTAATATCTGGCTATCCAAAAAAAATTTAAAAAGTACAAATGACACACTTTTAAGTTCAAGCTACATTACTAGTATTTTCTCCATCATTTTCTTAAGTCTAGACAATCAGCAAAACAACAAATCAACCCTGATTTGTAGTGTTTGCTGATTTCCAATGTGTAAATTAAAATTTAAACACTAAAAATTTAACAATCAGCTCTCTGAGCCAATAGAAGCTAGCTTCGGCACACCCCTGCCAAATGCCCTCTGTTGCCCTTATGTTTGGACAATTCACATGCTCTCTACCTCCATTCTTACATAAAAGCTCAAACCTCTTATGTCTGATTCATTGAGGCTCCCACTTTTCCTCCACAGGAAATGAACACTAAATGGATTAACCAAATAAACTAAATTCTAGCCTCTGGTTAGATAATTCATAAGGTACTCCACTTAAGTAATATAACTGAACTCCATGATATTTATGCAAATACTAAGAATTTCAATTTGCATGGCAAGCAAATGGGCTAGATATTTAGGGACAGAGCGACATTTTGGAATACGTCAAATTGGTTACTTCACTTCAATGTAAAGCCAGGTACCACTTTATTTTTTTTTCACTTACTTTATTCTTTCTTTCTTTTTTTTTTTTTCCTTTTGCTGTTTCTTCTTTCACAGCTCTGATTGATCTGGAAGTATTTTTACATGATAGCACATTATAAACTATATCAATCTGCCTACCATCATTTCCAGAAGAGGTAAGGGAAGGGAAGAAAAGAGAAAAATTTGGAATTTAGAATATTGCCAAAATGAATGCTAAAAATTTTATTGATATATAACTAAGAAAAATATTACTTAAAAAATGTATGAAATCAGTGAAATGTGTCATTTGTAATACATGCACAGTAATTCCTGATTGACTGAATAAAGGATGGAGTTCTGCTAATGCTCTTTGGAACCACCTCGAGATTAAAAAAGATGGAACCTCTCAGTTCAGCTAACACTTTACCATAGGTAACACCCCAGGACTTTGAATTCCCATCTAGGTTATGTATCACTGTTGCCCTTCCTTTCTAACATGGATCAAATTTAGAAAAGCAAGAGTTATGGACCTGAGAAAGTATCTGAGCCAAGAGACTGTTTCAGTGTGTGAAGTTGTGATGATTGTTCTGGTACTAGTAATGGCCCTTCATTCATTCACATGTTCATTCATTCATCAGTTCAGCCGCACATTTTTAAGTGCTTACTACCGTAGGACTTCAGGGAATGGGGTAAAAATGGTCATATCATGATGTCATTGAAGGCCACTAAGTGAGTCAGCTATGGGAAATGTTCATAAAAATAAAAGATCTTTAGGAAAGAGGAGATAATTGAATATGAAAAAACTCCAGTGCCTTGTCAACAGGTTCATAGCTTAATATTTATTTATTTCAATTCACATTAAAATAATGGGGAGCAATATGCTGTCAGAAGCAGAATGCTAAAACAATGAGCAGCTGATGAATTATACAGCATTTCCTGTTAACAGATAAAATTAAGCTTAAAAAGATCTTCCTGACACCTCCCTGACACCTCAAACCTCAAAGCTTTACCCAGAACTACAATTTGTTTCAATTGATATTATCTCTGTCCTCTTAATTTACCCCCACTAACCTTTATCTCCACATAAAAAATACATCACCACTTGACAGATTCATCCAATAAACAGCATTGTCCTAAGACAAAGTTTTATCAAAGACAGATTTTTGTCTTTAATGCTTTCAATTCATCGTTTAGTGTCCCTATTTCCCCTTGTGCCAGACCCCTACTGGGTTACCCCACCTGGATCTTCCTTGTGATAAAACAACTTTTTTTCTCCCTCCCATCAGAACATGTCTATCCAATGACTTACCAAACAAGGCATCAAGCTGAGTGAGAAATCATGCCCAAGCCCAGTTTTTTCTCATTACCTTAAAAAAGGAATAAATGTACCAAATACAATGAAAGAATAACTACAAATGAGGAGAAAGGAAAAGCATGGTCAGAAGGCTATCCAGTCTGGTAGTTCAGTCTTGGGACTGCAATGCAATGAAATGCTCATGACAACAAAATAATTAACCAAAGTTTAACCAAAGGATCTAAAGATACACTATTGATTCAAGTGGGCAATGCTTGTCTCCATCCCTGCATTTACATCTGCAATAATGGCAATGCTAGATCTGAAATGAATAGGCTCCTTGGGGTAGTTGGAATTCTGTCTAAACTGAGAGGACAAATTCCCCATCAATTAGGGTTTTTCATGTCTCACGTGACCAGGAAACACACCAATGATTCAAGACTTAGTCCCTTGGACCTATTAAATCCCAAGGATAACCTCTTCCCCCCACTTTCTACCCCCTCCCCAAAAGAAAAGCCAGCCCAGAAACAGATGCCGTTTATGGTAGCAAAAGTAAGAAAAAATGTTTAAAAAGTCTAATACAGTGAAGAAAATACCATATGGGTGAAAATGCAGAGAAAAATTTTCAGAGGGATATTCTCAAATTACTACACCTAGAACCCCAGAAGAGAGGTTGAAAAGCCAAATAAAAGAATTGAAAAAAGGAAATTTGTATTTCTCAATTTAAAAAACTTAAAGATGTTTTGATACTTTAGTATGAAACCTGGGAAATATTAATATATTGTGTCTAAAATAAAAAATAATGGAGGAGGCAAAACAAAACAAAACCTATTTGACAAGAGCAAAAAAAAAAAACCCAGTAAAACTAGAACATATGAGCTCTATACAAATAAAGACAATTGATCTGAAAGGCAAAACTTGAGGAGAAAATATATTAATGTTTGGCTTCTTAGGAAAAAAATGCTGAAATAAAAAAGCCTAAATGCCATAATTCAGAAAATCATAAATAAAATTGCTCAAAAATATTGGAAACAATGACCACTGATCAATAGAATTCATAGAGTTCCAGGAGAGAGAAGCCAAAAGTTTGATTCAACCAGAAATACAGCAACCAAGCTATAAAACTTCCAGGTCAAAAACAAAATTGAGCAAAATTCCAGGAAGAAGTAGCTTGTGTAGCAAGACATTCCATTGTGAATTGCTCAGGTCTACTCAACAATTAAAAATGAAGAAAAAGTCAGAGGAAAAATGCTTTGGATCTAAAGATAACTTATCTGCAAAGATGAATATGATCAAACAAGATAAAAATAGATTTTAATTAGATTTATCGACTTTCAACCAATGCCCTATTCCCCCAGAGTCCTGTTGTCTGAGTAAATAAACTAATTTGTTTTAGAATGTTAATGATTGATACTTCAAAAATCTTTGAAACTCTCTCCATTGGTGCAGAATACAACCTTCTCTACAATTTAGCAAATAGCTTTTGAAAATTGTTGCAGTTGAAAATGTCAGTCCCCTGTGTCCAACTTGTAAATGTGTCTCTACAAACATAGTTAAATTGGTCATCAGAAAATAAGAATATTTTCTATCACCAGGCCCATGTTCTAAATCCTTCTAGTTTTGTGAGACCTTATAATAGGTAATAAATGTTACCCTCTCCCCCAAGGTAACATTTGGGTCTTAACAGAAGCTTTCACTGATTGACAGTCAATGCACAGAAATAGTTTCAGCCTTTTTCTGGTGTCCCTCAAATGACATCACCTACCCAGAAGCTGGGAGGCAAGAGCAAGGGCTTCCAAGACATTTAAAAAGGGAGTCTTTTCCCTAAAGTTTTTTTTTTACTCTCTCCCAATCAGAATGATAATTTACATTTCTATAGTAATTTAAAGTTTATTAAGCCTTTTCCTCAAAAAAAACTCTAAGAATTAGTACTAATATCATCATCTCCATTTTATAGATAAGAAAATGTATGCTTAAATGACTTGCCTACTACCACTTTAATATTAAATGGCAAAATGAGAACTCAAATACAGGTCTTTGGACTCTACTGATTTTCATGAAATACTACCTCAAAAGAAAGATTTACTTTCTACAAGTGGGGGAAGATAATGACCATAAATTGCATTGTAAGCCAATAATTGGGCTAAAAGAGTGAGGCTAAAACTCTGGAAGGTCGAAGGCATACAGAAGGAAGAGAAAGAAATAAAAGGAGGAGAGGGAGAAGAGAAAGGAAAAGGGAGAAAAAGAGGAAATGTCTATCACATAGCTGTCCCATTACTGGGGAAAATGGCTGATATACTGATGATTAAGGAAAATTATTGGATCCCAAGGGAAGATCCCTCCTGGAAAGAGCCATGCCCCAAGCTGTGACTTGAGAGTCAAGTTAGATTAAACAAAGATTTGCCAGGAATGAAAGATCCAATTAGCAAGGCAAGGAGTAGGGAATGGAGTTGACTCCCTAAGGAAAGAAAGTTGGGGGAAAGAGGTTATCAAGTTATTAAGCGGGGGTAATTGATTGTAAAGGTCTCAAGAGGTGCTTAGGGTTGAAGTGTAAATATTCAGAAGCAGTTTAAAATAACAAGACTAAAAAAATCTCAATTAGTATACAGTATACTGATTTGCAGTCAACTGCATTAATGTGTGACATATCTATTTCTGCTACTTCTGTGTTTTCAAGTATTGACTGGTTGCTCTCCTTGGCAAAAAGATAGATTGACTTGAGGGACATCTATCCACACATTTCAAAGGAAATGTGGCATCAATTGGGGTGGGAGGTGGGGAAGAAGAATCTGTGGTGGAGGATGAGATATTTTACCCTTGTGTGAAAGTTGAAAAGTGAAAGATGATAATGCAATTAGATGTACTCAGAACTGGTTGAATGTTCAAACTCTAAAAGAAGCTTTTAATTTGGTAGAGGACATGTGTCATATCTCCTTAAAGTGTTATTAAATAGAAAGGCAGCACCCCTGTACAGAGATCTTCAGAGCTGCCAATAACTTTTCAACTACATTAATTTTCAATATTAGCAAGGCAGAAAGTCTTCAGCAGAGTATGCCCCAGGGACCTGTCCTTAGTACTGTACTATCTAACATTCTTATCAATGTCTTAGATATATGCATAATTAGTATTCTTACAAAATTTGCAGATGGCACAGATAGAAAGATGACTAACATCCTAGGTGACAAAGTCTGGATCCAAAAAGATTTTGACAGGAGAGCACTGGGCTGAGTCTAAAAAGATGAAATGTAGTAGAGATAAATGTAAAATCTCGAGCCTAGATGCAAAAAATCAGCTTCACAATTACAAGATGGAGAAGACATGGTTAGGCAACAGTTTGTCTGGAAAATATTTAGGGGTTTCAGTGAACTACAGACTCAATAGAAGTCAGTAGTATGATATGATAGCCAAAAACTCTAATGAAAACTTTGACTACATTAAGAGAGCCATAGCTTCCATGAATAAGGTTTTGATCATCTCTCTATATTCTACCCTCAGCAGACCACATCTCAAATATTAATATTCATTTCTGGCAGCCACAATTTAAAGGCACTAAAAATATAGAGAGTATACAGAGGAAGGTAATCAGCATGATGAAAGGTCCTGAGATCAAGTTTTATGAGACTCAGTTGCAAAAAATGAGAATATTTAGCCTGGCAAAGAGAAGGCTTAGGGAAGACAGGTTGGTTTTATTAAAGTATTTGAAAACCTGTTCTGATGAAGAGTCATATGCCTTCCCACTCTGGAACATCTCTCTACCCTTGTGACCCTCTTCTCTCATTGATCAATTTCAAAGGAAGACCCAGCCTGGCCTTCCTTTATTCCCCTCCCCCACCCCCTCCCACTATTAGAATGTAAGCTCCTTGAAGGCAGGTACTATCTTCCTTTTTGCTTATATTTATATTCCTGTACTAAGCACAATGACTGAAACTTGGTGAGCACTTAAATGTTTGTCAACCATTGACTATCACAGAATCATAGATTTAGATCCAGAATGAACTTTAGAGACCATCAGCTCCGTCTCCCTCATTTTACAGATGAATAAACTAAGACATAGAAGTGAAGTGACTAGCTGTGTCATACCACTAGCAAATGTCTGAGTTAGGTCTTCTTAACTCTAAGTCCAGGGCCTTATCCACAAGAGGAGTCATTTGTCTTATTTGGCCCCAGAGGTCAGCATTAGAAGCAACAGGTGAAATTTGCTAAGATGAAAATTTAGGCTTAATGTCAAGAAAAACTTCCTAATAATTAGTACTATACAACATTGGAATGGGGTGTCTCAAGTCCATGGCATATTCCCTCTCATTGAAAATCTCCAAGATGAATGTAGATAACTAATTGTTTGCTGGGTTATAGTAGGGATCACTTTTTGGGAATGAGATGGAATAGATGGTTGTGAGGTCTTTTCCAACTCTAAAATCCTGTGATTTTTTTTTTTCTGAGTATGGAGAAATAGTCATCTAAAATGGAATAGAGTTAGACTGTCATGGAACCAGGAAGAAAATATTACAAAAGGGATTCATGGGTGTTAACAAAATAATGGTTTAATCCAATGCAACTTCCCTGCCCAAAGTATCATTTTTTTTCTTTTTTGCTGAGTCCATTGGGGTTAAGTGACTTGCCCAAGGTCACACAGCTAGTAAGTGTCAAGTGTCTGAGTTCAGATTTGAATTCAGGTCCTCCTGACGTCAAGGCCAGAGCTCTATCCACTGTACCACCTAGCTGCCCGCAGTATAATTCTTTTAAGACAGAGGTAAGCTCACCATGTTCTCTTCTTGTTCCACTGCATAAGTCCTATTGCGTCTATGATAGAGAGGAAAAAAGACCACTGACGGTCAACATTCAGTGGTTCCTCTGGGAGGTGTTGCCCAGAGTGATACATTCCAATCAACCAATGGACTGATCAATCAACAAACATTTATTATCTGAGATCAGACGTTTTAACTTTTAAAAAAGAGACCTTAGGGCAGGGGTATGTTGGTATATTGTTCAAAAAAAATCTGTACTTGATCAGATCATCAGTTAATTCAAAACAATCTATTTTTTCAGCTATCTGATTGAAATTTTTTTTCTTCAAGAAACACTTTTCTGCTGGTTGGCTAACAAGTCAATTACATCAATTTCCTTTCTGTAATATCTCTAACGTCTAGCCTCTCTACTCCCTTCCCATTGCTATTAGAGTAGTACAGGTCCTCATTACCAATTCAATTCACTTCAGCAAGCATGTGTGAAGTACCTACTATGTGCCAGCCACTGCGAGAGGTGCTAGAGACATAAAAACAAAGTGAAATCACTCCTGCCCTCAAGAAGCTTAAATTTTGTTGATGGGGAGACAACATGTGCACATATAAATAAATACAACGTATATGACAAATAATTTCTATGGTGAGGGCACAGGTCTAAGATGAAAGACACTTTGTTAACAAAAAAACAGGCGCTCTAGAGGGCATAATTTACAGTCTTTTCGTTTGGACTACTGTGATAACTTCCTAACAGGCCTTTTCACCTTTACTCTCTGCACTTATACTATTGCCAGGATAATCTTTCTCATGCATTGATATATTTATATTCTTGAATATAGAATTTTTAGTGTTGGAAGGGGCCCTCAATAGCATCTAGTTTACCCACCTCATTTTACAAATGAGAAAACTAAAGCTTAGAAAGCAATAGAAATAACTCGCTAAAACTTTGCCAAGGCAAACCCTTCAATGTGAAATTTGTCTGTCTTCCTGCCTCTCTAACATAGTTTTCCTTTGTTCAATGATTATAGGACTACTTTATTTTATTGTGTTCCACAGACACTCCATTTTTTATTTTATTATTTTTTACAAAATGAAAGTTTGTGGCAACTCTGTGTCAAGTAAGTTTATTGACTCCATTTTTCCAATAGCATGTGCTCACATCATGTCTCTGCGTCAGTTTGATAATTCTTGCAATTTGTAAACTTTTTCATTTTTATTATATCTGTTATGGCGATCTGTGATCAGTGTGACCTTCGATGTTACTATTGTAATTGTTTCAGGGTGCCACAAACTGCACTCACATAAGACTGCAAACTTAATCAGCAAATGTTGCATGTGTTCTGACTGCTCCACCAACTGGCTATTCCCTGTCTCTCTCTTCCTCAGGCCTCCCTATTCCCTGAGACACAGCAGTGTTGAAATTAAGCCAATTAATAACCCTACAATGACATAGTAAGTGGTCAAGTGAAAGGAAGAGTCAATCAATGAGACAAACTTCATTGTTGCCTTATTATAAGACACCGCCACAGCCACCCCAGCTTTCAGTAACCGCCACCCTGATCCATCCACAGCCATCAACATTGAGGTGAGACCCTCCACCAGCAAAAAGATTGTGACTCACTGAAGGCTCATGATGGTTAGTATTTTTTTTCAGCAATGAAGTATTTTTTAGTTAAGGTATGTACATTGTTATTTTAGACTTAATACTATTACACACTTAATAGACTACAGCATAGTATAGACAACTTTTACATGCACTGGGAAGCCAAAAAAATTGTGACTTACTTCATTGCAATATTCATTTTATTGCAGTGGTCTGGAACTAAGCCCACAAGGTATGCCTATATTACACTTTGCCAATCTTATCGATGTGAGCTGGAACTTCAGATTGCTTTAATCTGCATTTCTCTAATTATTGTTTATTCTCTAAATATTAATGATTTGGAGCAATTTTTCACATGGCTATTGATAACATGGATTTCTTCATAGAATAGATTAGTAAATGCCGAAGAAATGGCATAAAATAAGTCCTTAAGAAATAGCACAGTGAGAGTGCTGGTTTGGAGCCAGATGATCTGGGTTCCAATTCCACTTCTGCTACTTACTCCTTGCATGACCTTGAGCAAGTCACTTACCCGTCTATCCTTCATTTACCTCATCTCTAGAATGAGGAGTCTGGACCATAGGACCTCTACAATCTCTTCAGCTCTAGAGCTATGATCCTAATATAAAAGCAAGGGCTACACCTCTGTCAGACCTTTATTAATCGTATCTGTTAGTGACAAGGCTAGAAATGAGATTAGGCAGGTAGAAACAATTGCTTTGCTCCCTAGGTTTAGCTTGTGTGACAGGCTGGGGATTGGGTTAGGCCACAGTGAGGCACAGATGCACAGCCACTTCAGGTGGATGCACTGGGGAGCAGACGCTGGCCACCAGGCGAGCAACCACCTGATCAGACAGGCAGTCCTTGAGGTGAACCTAAGGATTACCCATCTTACTCCTCAAGGGCTTCTCTTGAGCTTTTTAGAACTACTAAGATGATGTGGGCTTCTCAAATCTGCTGATTATACTCTCCTGACCTTACAGAATGGCTTTGTGGGCTGCCTTTACTCAGGGTTATTAAAAGAGCTGAGAGCTCCCTCTTCTTCCTTTCTCCTCATCTCATATTACTCAGAAGCCTTTACCTACTTTGTCTTCCTTCACTCTTGTCCCACATGAAGAGATGGCTCTTCTCTTTGCCAAGGCAAACCCTTCAATGTGAAAAAGAAAAAAAAATCCCATTCTATCCCACCTTCTCTAGAAGACTATCCCCTCTATCATTTCCACTCTTTCACTTATTCTTGGGACCCTCCTGGCTCAGAGTGAATGTAAATAGAAACTATTTCTCTTTTGGCCAGTGACCCTGAGGGTCTTCCCCTCCCAGTTTGATTATTTTGTTTTTGGCTAGGCAATGGGGTTAAGTGACTTGCCCAGAGTCACACAGCTAGTAAGTGTCAAGTGTCTGAGGTCTAAGGTCAGTGCTCTATCCACTGTGCCACCTAGCTGCTCCACTTGACTCACTTCTTAAAGAGGTCTATTCACTGAATGGGTGTTGCCTCACTCAAAGTGAGAACTTGAAAAGACCTTAGCTTAAAAAGGCCAAGGTCTCCCACTGCATCCTGGGCCATCTCCAGTTGTCCAGATGACTCTAGAGGAGAAAGTGAGACTGCTGACTTTGCACAGCTCTCCCTCATTCAAATCAAAGTCAATTGCAAGTCATGTCATCATTTCCCTGATGTCATGGTCCTCTTCAAGAATGAAGGACAAACCACAACTTCACTAATCTTCAAATTCTCTTTGTCTACTGTCCCCTGAGGCCTATAGACATGCTCATGTATCTCCTATCTTTAAAAGGAATTCACCTTTTTTTTTTATTAATTTGATTCATCCCTACAACTGATTATTCTATATCCTGCTTCCCTTTTGTGGCTAAAATCCTTGAGAAGGCCATCTATAATCATTGCCTCTACTGTCTTTCTTTTTACTCTCTTAACTCTCTACAATTTAGCTTCTTACTTCATCATTCAACTGAAATAATTCTCTCCAAAGTTATCAATGCTCTCTTAATTGACAAATCCAATAACTCTTTTTTCTCAATTCTCATTCTACTTGACCTCTCCACAGCTTTTGACCTTGTTCATCACCCTCTTCTCTTTGATTTCCTCTTCTCTCTAAGCAATGTCATTTGTGACATTGCGCTTTCCTGGTTCTCCTCCTACTTTCTCCCTCTCAGTCTCATTTATTTTGTCATTATTCAGGTTACACTTACTAACTATGGGTGCCCCCAAGGGTCTGCCCTGGGACTTCTTCTCCCTCTATACTATTTTGTTTGGCAATCTTTTCAGCATGGATTCAATGATCATATCTATGGAGATTGTTCTTGGATCAATTTATCTAGCATTCCAAACCTCTTTCCTAACCTTTCCTATTGTATATTAATCAGTTTACATGTTACCTCTCCCACTAGGATATGAAGTCCTTGAGAGTACATAAGCCTGGTACACAACAGGTGCTTAATAAATTCTTATTGACTTGATTTGACTTACCTTGATATGTGTTCCCTAGGTGCATTCTCCTTCATGCATACACCCTGTATGTTTTCTACTTTATCCTTCTACATGTGTGTACTGGTTCCATATTTTCCCTATGTATGTGAGTCTTTCCATATAAGTTTTCTGTATGCCCATACATCCCACTGACTTTGTGTGTATTTGTGGAAGAGTGTACCCCAGGTTTATAGGAAAAATGTTTTGTTGTTTCTTATTACACCATTTCATCAAATGCCTTTTTTGTTGTTCAGTCATGTTGGAATCTTCATGATTGCATCTGGGGTTTTCTTAGCAAAGATGCTAGAGTGATTTACCATTTCCTTTTCCAGCTCATTTTACAAATGAGGAAACTGAAGCAAATAGGTTTAAGTGACTTGCCCAGGATGACACAGCTAGTAAGTGTCTGAGGCCAGATTTGAACTTGGAAAGATGAGTCTTCCTGACTCCAGACCCAATGCTATCCACTGGGCCACCTAGCTGTCCCCTAAAGCAAATGTCTTTACTTTAGGTTAACTATATCCTCTGGTTGACTGTGAAAGATAAACACATTGATGGGGACCCATAAGCTATGGTTTTGAGTGATGCCAGTCCACAGAGTTCCTTAAACTTAAGTTAGACATCTGCTGAAGGACCTGCCCCATGAGTTGGGTTGAGAGATACCCCTAAGTATTATACTAAAATATTCAGAGGAAAGATGAAATAGACTAACTGGAAGAGCTTGAACTTGAGATGGTTAAGATTTCAGTAAGTAGAGAGTGTCTTCTCAAGTTTAGTCTTTGTGCTGCTATTAGTATTAGTCTTTTGCCCTTCCTTGAAACTGAGATTCTTGTGTTTATAGTATTGTGGGTCTCATTTTCAATTTATTAAGCAAGTTAAAATGAAAATCCCTTTAGGAGTAGATTATTTACTGAAAGAGCAACTTATGACCAACGAAAGGATTCAAAGTTCTCCCAACAGACTCTTTTTCAGTTTTGTAAATTACCTGATGATGTTTGGATATGAAATTAGAATGTTTTGTGTATATGATTTGCTTTCCATGAAGGTAATTTTTATTTTGAAAGTCATCAAGGTATAAGGGATAATGTAGGGGTCCAAATCTGCCCCAGAATCTAAGAGCTTTGGAATGGGAATGGGGAAGCCATTTTAGACTCTTGGTTTTTCTGTTAACTCTTTAAGTCCCCTTGATCAAGCACTTAGATCTCTTGCCTGAGAGTAATACAGACCCCCCCCCACCCCACCCTTCTCAGTCTCCCACGGAAGATTCATGTGAAAGTCACAATAATAGGTTAATATTAAAATCCCAGGGAGTGGGATGGATGTCAATACTGATATAATCAAGATTGAGTCTTTGGATGGTGGTATGTACTTTTCTAAAGAAGGAGTGATGTGGAAGGGGCACAGTGATAGAAGTGAGAAGCCCCCTGCATTCAATGGCCAGTTTTGCCACTTAACGTCCTTGTGATCTTGAACAAGTCATTCTGTGCCTCAGTGACTTTTAAAAATTGATACTTTAAAAATTACTGTCACTTCACAAGCATTTAATCCATAAAATCCTCTTTTAAGAAAAAAGTAAAACAAACACATCAATATTGTATTCATAATCAATTTGTATTCATAATAAATTAACACATATTTATTAATCACCTACTATATGTCAGGCACTGGAGATACAAATACCAAAAAAAATGAAACAGCCTTACTTAAAGAGAGGTTACATTCTAATGGAGGAGACAACGCCAGAGGTATTATCATAATAACAGTTAACATGTATGCATACATATATACATACATGTATCTATATGTGTCTACTTATGTGTGTGCCAGGCACTGTGCTAAGCACTTTATAATGATTATAAAGGTGTGAGGTAGGTGCTGTTATAATTACCCTCATTTTACAAATGAGGAAACTGAGACAAATAGAAGTTAAGTGACTTGCCCAGGGTGACACAGTTAGTAAGCTTCTGAAGCCAAATTTGTTCCTTGTGGCTGGAATGCACTCTTTTCCCATCATCAGTTCTCTGGAATTAAGATTGGTCATTGCACTAACCTGAATTCAAATTTTTAAAAATCTCACCTCTCATATTGTCTGTGTGACTTTGGGACAAGCCATTAAATCTCCCTGGGCCTCAATTTCCTCAACTATAAAATGAAGGAACTGGATTAGATGGCCTCCAAGGTCCCTTCCCGTTATAAATCTATTATCCTAAGATGTTTTTCTCAACATTACTATAGTCATTATGTACACTGTTCTCTTGGTTCTACTTTATTCTGAGTATTGTTTTCTCATCTGTCAAATGGAAATACAAACCTTCCTTCTACTACTTAGCCCACAGGGTTATTGTAAGAAATGTGCTTTATGAACTATGGAAATGTGGATTTATTTTTAATTTAAGCATCTTTGTATGTGCAAATGCTTCCAAAATAATTTTTCATTTATTCAGCAAATAAGAGTAGCTTCTGTGCTATCTACTGAAAGGGATAAAACGATGAACAAGAAAAAGTTTCTGCCCTCAACGAACTCCAGTATAGGAGGAGAAAAGACTCAGACTCAAAGAAGTACGATAAAAAATGAGTGTAATAAGTATTTAATAGAGGTAGAAAGAGGGAGCTATGGAGTCCAGAGGAGGGAGAGAACACAAGTGCTGGGAGGAAAAGAGAGATGCCTCAGTAAGAACAGACAGAATGCAATTGGTTGCACCCTCATTTACTTGATATTTGTATGTGACATATGCAATAATTTGTTGTTTTGAGTTATATGTATATATGTGTATGTGTTTACATGTGTGCATATACACACATATACAGATATGTATATATGCACGTGTCTGCATACATGCATGTATGTATGCAGCTGAAAAAGCAGTAGGTTGGGAGTCAGAAGACGTGGGTTCTCATCCTGGCTCTGCTACTAATACGCTGCAGAACCATTCAGTCACTTCACCTATTTGAGCTTCAGGTCCTTCATTCCTACTAGGAGGGTTTTGGACTAGATGACCACTGGGATCTACTCCAGCTCTCAGATTCTGTATCTCTATCTCATACCCGTGGGAGTGGAAAGTGGAGATATGACCATGTTACTCACAGACTTAGAAACCTTCAGCGGCCCCCATTGTCTCCATGACAACACACAAATCCCTTAAATTGTCATTTAAGACCCCCTAAGATATAGTGCCAACCTACCACCCCAGCCTAACTCCATATCACTTCTCCTTACACACTACGTGCCAGTTAACTTAGACCTCTAGCTGTTCCCCAAACTCAACAGTCTCTCCTTTGCCTCTGTGCATTTGAGCAGGCTGCTCCCTGTTTCCTCCTTTTTTGGGGGGGGGTTGAGGCAATTGGTGTTAAGTGACTTGCCCAGGGTCACACAGCTAGTAAGTATCAAGTGTCTGAGGCAGGATTTGAACTCAGGTCCTCCTGACTCTAAGGTTGGAGCTCTATCCACTGTGCCACCTAACTGCCCCTTGTTTCCTCATTTCTACCTTATCTTATTTCAAGGCTTAGCTCAAATGTTTCCTCTTCTCTATAGCCATCTCTGATTTCCTCATCTTTTAGATTTCTCTCTTCCTCAAATACCCTTAAAGAATTCTATTTCATATCTCTTTTGCTTCCTTCACTCCCTAAATTACATTATATTTTGGGAAGGAAGGAAACAAGCATTTATTAATTGCTTATTATGTTGTAGGTACTGTGATGACTACTGGAGATATGTAAAGCAAAAAGAAACAGTCCCTGCCTTCAAGGAGCTTACATTCTAATAGGGAAAGACAACCAGGGAAATGCTGGAACCAGTTCAAATGGACTCAGGAGAGTCAATTGTTAAATTTTCAGAATGAGAATTTCCACCTCAGAAATAGGCAAATGCTACAAATCAAGGCTTGATTTGTTGTTTTGTTGATTTTAGTTATGGAAGTGATGGTGAAAATGTTAATAATGTTTATCAAACTTAATAGTGTGCCGTGCACACCTTTTCTTTTTTGGAGAGCTGGTTTTTAAACATTTACCAGCACACCCCTGAACACAACACACAGAAGGGGGCTGAAAAGGCATCATTGGAATGGAGGTGGGGATGGGAGCAGAGAATAAAGACCTCAGGTTCTGAGGGGAGTCCCAGCATGAAACAAGGGGAGTGAAGGCTGGCTGGCATGGGCTTCTCCACAAAGTGGAGGTCTTAGGAGGAACTTATCAGTGGGAGGAGGAGACTGGCCTGGCAGAGGGATATCTGAGGGCAAGGAAGCCTCAGGCATTGAGGGAAATTCTGGGATGAGACAGCAGCAAACACTTGGTTTTGAAGTCCCGTAAGTCATAAACAGGCCCAGGATATGTTATATGTTATATCTCCTCAGGAGAATGTTTTTCCTTGATGGCAAGCTCTGTTTTGTTTTTATCTTTGTATTTTGAGTGCTAGCACAATGCCGGGCACATAGACACTTACTAAAGGTTTGCTGTATTGAGTAGGATTGAATATGTAGGCATAAGGAGATGGCAGTTTGGGTTAATGGGGAGTAGCAGTTAGAAGAAGGGGAAAAGGAATGAACGAGGAATGACAATAATAGGTGAAGAAGGGCCGGAGAGCAAGGGAAAGGGCTGGAGCTCAGTTCCAGACTCCCAGGATCTCAGAGTTGGAAGGGACCTTAGAAGTCATTTAGTCTAATCTGAGCCTTAATAGGGATCTCTCTACAACTTCTCCAACAGCTGTTCATCCAGTCTCACCTGAAGGCTTCTAAATATGAAGAACTCACCATCTTCAGTGGCAACCCATCCCATTTATGCATGACTCTGGCTGTTAGGAAGATTTCCCCTGTATCAAGTCAAAATATGTTTCTCTGCTATTTCCCACCGTTGCTATTAGCTTTGTCTTATGGGACCAAGGGAATAAAGTGGTGCAGACAGCGGTGAGAGGAAAAAGGAAAGGAGATAGAGCGGAGGGAAGGCGTCTTGGCCCTAAGTCAATAGCCATTCACTCAGAAAAGTTTGGGAAGCAGAAGGGGGTCTTGCTCTGGAATTGATTTTTCCTTTATATGGTATAATTATACATTTCTTTATGCCGGCAATCTTCTAGCATAATTGCCCAGGATTATAAACATTTGTATGTCCTATTCCTGGAAGGCCCTTCAATGCTGCTCCCTGTAAAATGAATGTTGGAAGAGAATTCAAGGGGTGAAGAGGACTATAATGTCAAAATCACAAATGACCATGACATCTGCAGGGGAGCAGGAGATAGAGCCAGGCAAAGGTACATGTCTTCTAGACCTGAAATACTCCCTTCACGAGCATATATCCATGCAGGAGTATAAACACCCTAGGGGGAGTGAGGGTCGTTGCTTCATTAGGGATAACTGGGCCCCAGCTGGAAGTTCCCTGCACTTCTCCCCATGGACTTAAAACGCATGTGTCCCTGCAGTTTCTGGGGCCTCATTATACAGAATTCCTGCTTACAACCCCGGCCTGAGCTTTCTCTAAGGATTTGATTCTTGGCTCCAGGAGGCACCTTTTGGAAGGCCTCAGAGTTGTAAGAGCGATTTTGGCCTGAGTTCTCTGTGCAGAGTTTGTTTGAAAGAGAGGGGGGCCTGGGAGTTGGTTGGGTCCATGGCCAGCTTAAATATTAGAAGGATTCAGGGTGGGTTCCCATTGTTAATTGTTTGTTAAGAATGTTGCCACACTACCTAAGGTGAGACAAGGAGCTAATATGTAGGCAATTCTTTTTCCAAGTATAGAGGAAATATATAGCTCATGACAAAGGCATTATTTGCCATATCACCTATCATGGGCTTTGCAGGAGAAGGTCCTTAATAGAAGGGAGCTAATAATAATACAATAGCTTATACTCACTTTAGGTTTACAAAATGGCTTCCTTACAACAACCCCCTGAGAGAGGCAGTACCTATATTATTATCTCCATTTTAGAGATAAGAAAGCTGAGCCTCAGAAAGGTTATTTACTCAGGACCACCATAGCTTATAGTTTGAACTGGTACTCAAACTGAGATCTTCTGACTCCAAAACCAATGCTCTTTTCACTAAACCTCTGCTGCCTCTTCGAATGAATGAATGATCACCAATGTAATCACACCTTAGATCTCTTTGTAGGCATATAATATAGCCTTTACAGTTTCACATCTGAAAGCCCAGAGCATTTTAGAATCCATGTTCTCATTTTTTTCCATATTAAGTTATCCCCATTTTACAGGTGAGTAAAGTGAGGCCCCTAGAAGTTAAGTTACTTGCTAATAAGTAGTAGATCTAGTATTAGGACTTGGATTTCCCAACTCCCTGTCCAGTCTTGTTTTCAAAGGGATAAAATACAAACTCTTCAATTTGGCATCTAACTTGGTATTCACAATCTGACTACAACCTACTTTGCTTGATCACCCAAGGGGTTAATACTTTCTTCCTCCTGAAATTATTTTGTATTTTTCTGTGTTCAGGTTGTGTCTCCCAGGAAAATTTAAGATCTTTAAAGGGTAGGAACTTTTTTTTGACTTTTGGCTTTCTTTCTTCACCCTAACATAGTGACTTGGACGTAGGATCATAGGTCCAAAATTAGAAGGGACTCAGAGTCAAAATAGTTCAACTTTCTCATTTTGCAGTTGAAGGAACTGAGGTCCAAGGAAATGAAATGACTTGCTCAAGGTCAGATGTATAGAAAACATCAGAGGCAGCATTTGAACCCAGGTCCACTGACTCTAGAGCCAATGCTCAAATCACTGTACCACTTTACCCCATAAAAGTTTAACCTTATCAGACAAATCTTATAATATTTGACCCACATAGGAATTTTTTTTTTTTTGTTGAGGCCATTGGGGTTAAGTGACTTGCCCAGAGTCACACAGCTAGTGAGTGTTATGTGTCTGAGGCCAGATTTGAACTCAGGTCCTCCTTACTTCAGGGCCAGTGCTCTATCCACTGCACCACCTAGCTGCCCCAGGAATTCTTTGAAAGTTGAAAGAATAATCTCAGGACCTGTATCAGAAAATACTTCTTTCTACATCTAGGAAGTAATTCTACAGCATCACAGATTTAAAATTGAAAGGGACCTTAGAGAAATTTGTTGCTAAAAGAGCTAGCAAAGTCTAAAAATTAACCGAGGACCTAAGGAGGGTTGAGATAAATTCAATTGGAAGCTAGGAATGTATCATCAACATTTATGAGCATACATAACCTTTGGAGGTGGATTCTACCCAATAGAACCATGGCCTTCTTATAGTACATCCTTTGGTATTATCACTATAAGAGAAAAATCATAAGGCTTACTGAATAAAGCTCTTGATTCTTCTGGCCAGTCAACGATGAGCAGCTAATTAGGCATGGACAATAAAGCAAATGAAGAACATAAAATGGTGCTATCTACTTAGCCTCATTGACTCTATCTAATAGTGCTAAGTGTCCCACCCACTCATGAAACTTGACTTTTTATGGTTTAAAACAAACTTTCTCTTCCAACTTATGTGGTTAATTTTCTTGTAATTTGCAGAATTGTTGAAGCTGTATGGGGAGAAAAGTCTTAATGTGGGAGAATAATAATGACGAGAAGGAAGAAGTTATTTAGCCAGAAATACCGGGGGTAAGTTTTACTCAAAAATGTTATATTGGACAAATTTAAATAATGGAGGGTGGAGCCAAGATGGCAGAGTGAAAGCAGGGACTCTCCTGAGCTCTCCTCCTCTAAAAAGTGACTCTGAAAAAATTCTAGAGTGCCAGAACCCACAAAGAGACAGAGTGAGGCAGATTTGCAGCCCAAGACAACCTGGGAGGTCAACAGAAAGGTCTGTTGCACCAGCCTGGGAGAGGAGCGTCCATCATGCAGGGCACAGCACACACCCAGCCTAAGCAAAGCCACAGCATGCCTTGGGGGACTGAATCACCAGCAGCAGTAGTGGTTTCCAGTCTTCTCAGCACACAGACACCAGAGATATCTTAGAAGGTCAGCTGGAGGGGCCTGTGGGAACTGGGTGAGAGAGAAACACAGTCCAGTGCAGGGCTGCAGGGCACGCCAATATAGCCCTGGCACCAGCAAACTAGGAGCAGGCCTTGGTAGTGACTGCATCAGTGGCAGTAGTGGTGGCAGCAACTGCTTCTGGAGCTATTAGCCCACAGAGTGAATGTTTGAAAGTCACCTATTTCGACTTCCAGGAGCCAAGATGGTGGAGTAAGCAGTAAGTTGCTCTCATCCTCCCTTACTGACCTTGAAAAACCCAGAGAATATTGCCCCAGGAAAAATCCTGAAATAGTAGAGTCAGCAGAAACACAAGACACAGCAGTCTTTTACCTCATGAGGCTAGGGGGATTAACAGGAAAGGTCCTTCCTGCTGTGGCTGAAGGGGACCAGTACAGGAAGGGAGGCATCCCAGCAAGCCAGTGGCAATCCCCACCTCAGCAAACCAGTAACCAGGCCCCTATCCCCCAGCACAAGAAGCCTGGGACAGTGTCCCCTGTGCCCCAGAAGCAGAGATCAACTTTAAAAGCCAGAAAAAAGACAAATTTAAATAGCAACTTTGACAACTTCTCAAAAGTTTTGTGATCACAGCCCACATAATTTCTAGGTTAGTATTTGAGAAACTAAGTAAGCATGTTAAAGCGGAAGGAGGTAATTAATGTACATATTAGCAAAAAATATCAATAGGGCTTAGGTGATTGATACTTGTGCAGTCAATTAGCCAACACGCATTTATTGAGTGCCTAGTATGTGCCAAGCACTGTGCTGGGCAACAGGGATACAAATACAGAGAATGAAACAATCACTACTAAAAGAGCTTATATTCTTCCCTTTAGTAATTAAAAAAAAAATTGAATGTTTCCCTAAAGGTATGTCATTTTGCATTGTTTTACATAAATAGATTTGTTACTAAGACTACCCACTAATGCATTTTTTTTATAAATCATGGAATCTTGGGATTTGAAAGAAACTTCAATGTTATCTGATCCAATTCTATCCTATTTTTGGCTTTTTTTGGGAGTCTGGAGGAGGAACACAGAAGAGAAGACTAGAAGCAAATAAGAAAGAGGAGGAGATCATGGAGGTGACTTGAAGGGGCTGGACTACTAAAGTAGTTCAGAGGTTGGATTTGGTGAGGGAAAGCATGGCAGAATTCTGGAAAATTGAGGAAAATGTGAAAAGTAATCTTCAAGTTGTAAGAGAAAGACATGGTTGGTTGTTGTCCTTCATTTTCAAAGAGGACCAAAACGACATCACTGAGCCAGAGTCAAGTTTCAGTGTGTCCGACTATAGCTGATTGAACCAATATGAGTTCGGAATGTTCTACCACAAGTTGGGCACAAATAGTCTGAGTGAACATTTGGGGTGGATTCTCTGAGTTTGCATATCTTGCCTTGCTCTTGAGCTATTTCAATTCTGCTTTCCTTATAGAGCACAGCACCTCCTCTAATGTGGGCACACCATGTTGAGTGGTCCTGTGCTAGTGTCTCCCATGTCATACAATCAATTCCAAAGTTCTTTGGAGAGACCTTGAGAATGTCCTTGTATCGCTTCTTCTGACCATCATATGAATGCTTGCCTCGTGTTAGTTCTCCATAAAATAGTCTTTTTGGCAAGCATACATTTTGCATTTGAACAATGTGGCCAGCCCATCTGACTTGCACTCTCTGAAGCAGAGTTTGAATGCTTGGCAGTTTAGTTCAAGAAAGGACCTCAGTGTCTGGTATCTTATCCTGCCAGGTGATCTTCAGAATCTTCCTAAGACAATTCAAATGGAAATGATTCAGTTTCCTAGCATGGCGCTGGTATACTGTCCAGGTTTCACAGGCATGCTACAATGACTCTGTAGACCTTCAGTTTGATAGTCTAATATCTCTTCTCTCTCATACTTTCCTTCGGAGTCTCCCAAACATTGAGCTAGCTCTGGCAATGCGTGTGTCAACCTCATGATCAATGTGTACATCCCTCAAAAGTACAATACCAAAGTAAGTGAACTTATCCACAGAATTCAAAACTTCTCCATTTGCTATAACTGATGGTTCCAATGGTTCCATGTATGGGTGGTGTGGTGGTGGCTGATGGAGCATAGACAATTAAGGAGGACCTGAAAGGATTAAGGAAGACTAAGGAATAGAGCCAGAAAAGGTGGTTTCAGAAAAGATAAAGGAAAGGTAAATAAGACAAGAAAAATAGAATAATTAGAGAGTTAATTGATAGATTGGTAGGTGAGATAAATAAGTAAAGCCATGGATGGTTGATGCAAAGCTGAAGGGAGGTGGGTGAGCTAATGGAGGATTATAAAGTTACTGAGATAAAGGTAAGAAATCTGCATGAAATTGTTTGTTAAAAAAAAATCAACTAGGTCTTTGGATTGATCTACAAATGCCCACAATTAATTTCTTTTTTCTTCAAAATTATTATTTATTAGTAACATCAGTTTCTTTAATAATTTGAGTTCCAAATTCTCTCTCTCCTTTATCAGAGAAACTTTCTATGAAAATTGTTAATATTATTTCATTGTTCATGGTACCTTCTAGCAAAATGTAGTTTTGTAGTTAGTAGTTTGTAATTAGATTATCTCTTTTAATTAGGTCTATTTTTGCTTTTTTCCCTCCACTTAATAGTATTTTATTTTTTCTATGTAAAGATAGTTTTCAACATTCACTTTTACAAAATTTTGAATTCCAAACTTTTTTCTCCCTCCCTCTCTCTCCTCACCCCCAAGATGGCATGCAATCTAATATAGGTAATACATGTACAATCATATTAAGCATATTTCCACATTAGTCATGTTGTGAAAGAAGAATCAGAACAAAAGGGAAAAAACCACAAGAAAGAAAAAAAAAAGAGAGAGAGAAAAAATAGTATGCTTCGATCTGCATTCAGACTCCATAGTTCTTTCTCTGGATGTGGATAGCATTTTCCATCATAAGTCTTTTGGAATTGTCTTAGGTCATTGTATTGCTGAGAAGAGCTAAGTCTATCAATGTTGTTGTTACTGGGTACAATGTTCTCCTGGGTCTACTCACTACACTCAGCATCAGTTCATGCAATTCTTCCCAGGTTTTTCTGAAATCTGCCTGCTCATCATTTCTTATAGAACAATAGTATTCCATTACATTCATATACCACAACTTGTTCAGACATTCCCCAATTGATGGATATCCCCTCAATTTCCAATTCTTGATCACCACAAAAAGAGCTGCTATAAACATTTTTGTACAGATGGGTCCTTTCCCCATTTTTATGAGCTCTTTGGGACACAGCCATACAAGTGATATTGCTGGGTCAAAGGGTCACATTTTTACAGACCTTTGGCCATAGTTCCAAATTGCTCTCCAGAATGGTTAGATCAGTTCACAACTCCACCAACAATGCATTAGTGTTCAAATTTTCTCACATATTCTCCAACATTTATCATTTTCCTTTTTTGTCATATTAGCCAATCTGATAGATGTGATGTGGTACCTCAGAGTTGTTTTAATTTGCATTTTTTCAATCAATAGTAATTTAAAGCATTTTTTCTTATGACTATAGATAGATAGCTAGCTTTAATTTCTTTATCTGAAAACTACTTGCTCATATCCTTTGACAATTTCTCAAGTGGGGGATGACTTGTATTCTTATAGATTTGACTCAGTTCTCTCTATATTTTAGAAATAATTTTAGCCTTTATCGGACACTGGCTGTAAAAATTCTTTCCCAGCTTTTTCCTTCTCTTCTAATATTGGTTGCATTGGCTTTTTTTGTGCAAAAACTTTTTAATTTAATGTAATCATAATTATGTATTTTGTATTTCATAATGTTCTCTATCTCTTGTTTAGTCATAAATTCTTCCCTTCTCCAAAGATTTGACAAATAAACTATTCCTTACTCTCCTAATTTGTTTATGGTATCACCCTTTTTGTCTAAATCATGTACCCATTTTGACCTTATCTTGGTATATGGTGTAAGATGTTGGTCTATGCCTAGTTCCTGCCCTACTGTTTTTTGGAAAATAGTGAGTTCTTATCCCAGAAGCTAGTGTTTTTGGGTTTATCAAACAGTAAATTACTGTAGTCATTGACTACTGTCTTGTGTACCTAACCTATTTCACTGCTCCACCACTCTATTTCTTAGCCAGTACCAGATAGTTTTGATGATTGCTGCTTTGTAATACAGTTTTAGATCTGGTATGGCTAGGCCATCTTCCCTAGCATTTCTTTTCATGAATTCCCTTGATATTCTTGACCTTTTGTTCTTCCAGATGAATTTTGCTATTTTTTCCTAGCTCTATAAAATAATTTTTTGGTAGTTTGATTGGTATGGCACTGAATAAGTAAATTAATTTAGGTAGAATTGTCATTTTTATTATATCAGCTCGGCCTACCCCTGAGCAACTGATATTTTTCTAATAATTTAGATCTGACTTTATTTGTGTGAGAAGTGTTTTGTAATTGTGTTCATATAGTTCCTGGGTTTTTCTTGGCAGGTAGACTCACAAATATTTTATATTGTCTACAATTTTGGTTTTTTTTTTAGGCAATTGGGGTTAAGTGATTTGCCCAGGGTCACACAGCTAGTAAGTGTCAAGTGTTTGGTCTGAGGTCGGATTTGAACTCAGGTACTCCTGACTTCAGGGTCGGTGCTCTTTCCACTGCGCCACCTAGCAGCCCCCCTTGTCTACAGTTATTTTAAATGGAATTTCTCTTTTTATCCCTTGTTGCTAGGCACTCACAAGTAATTTCAAGAAATATGGATGAAGATCTTGGAACTATGGAAACTAGGGCAAAACTGTGCAGTAACGTCCGATGAGTATTTCTCCTTTAGCCACGTCACTGTTATCTGTGTGTTCCAAGCACAGGTTGGTATATCTCTCTTATTAAAGAAAGTGAAGGGACTCAAATGCCTCTCCACTCTCCAAGTTGTTAGTGAAAATGAAGGGCTTTTAAAGGAAAAAGAAGTAAAGCTTCAATGGAAAGGAAAGAGGTCTCTGAGGTAGAAAAAGGGAGACTTGGTGTTTGTCAAGATGATGGAGGATAGAAGAGTGTTACACAGAGGAAAAAACAGAAGAAAAAAGCTCCTTTCTGAAAAAGACATAGATGGATGTTCTAAAGAGGAAGAAACTGTTTGTCCTCCCAAGAATGATATCGGAGAGCCACAGTTCTCACATGAGACATTATCTAGAAGGGGAGAGGAATTCACTGTTCAGAGGCTGCTTTTTGTTGACCTAACAGCAATAATAGGTCCAATATTATTGCTTGCATCTAATATGTAAATAGGGAAACTCCCAAGGCTTATCAAAATGGATGATAATCACACGCTTTTGGTGATTTGTATGAGCATAAATGACACTCCTGTAAGCAACCGGAAAAGTATTGCCCATGATTATGAAGTCACATCCCACCATGTTTTAGTGATACTCATGAAGTTGAATCTACCTTTTTGTGTTAATGTAAGGGACTATTCCTTTAAAGTACTACCTTTCATATGGAGTTACTTTAGTGCTGAAAGAGGCCCAAAAAAGTACATTTACATAAAGAAAAATTGCTGTATCAACTGGCAAAAGATGTAAGATCTTGCCTCTTTCATAATTGAACAGTTTGATGCCAAAAAGGAATAGGAAAATAACTTTGGTTTAATTAAAACTGCTAAAAAAAAAAATACTTACCATAAAGAAGCAGTATTTAGACAGGATTTGAGCAGTTTAGAACAGAAAATGAACTCTGGTACAAATATAAAAGTTTAAATTACATTATAAAAGACATAGTATGATGTCTCATTTGTGTATCAATAGTGTGATGATGTAATGGGGCAGATAAAGAACTAGTATTTATTTTAAAATGATAAAATTTGTGTATAAAGGAAAAGTTTTTAAGGACACAGAATGTGGTCAAAGGTGATTTTGAAAACAGTGTTTCAGGACATTACAGTCCCTTAGTTCATTTACATATTACTGTTTTAAGACTTAATAAGATCTTTAAAGGCATATAGGTGGCCCAGATGGAGAACTGGGCCAAGAGTCAGGAAGACCAGAGTTCAAATGAAGTCTCAGACACTTATTAGCTGTGTGACCCTGGGTAAGTCCCCTAACCTCAGTTTCCTCAATTGTGAAATGAGGATAGTAATAGCACCTACCACACAGGCTTGCTGTGAGAATCAGATGAGGTAATATTTGTCAAGTGCTTACCACAGTGCTTGGCTCATAGTAGGTACTATATAAGTGTTTATTTCCTTACTTTCTAGGATAATTTTTTTTAAAGTAAAATCATAACTGTGAGGGAAACAAGAACTTATTAAATGAGAACTATAGGTTTCATAGGGAAAACTTAACTACTGGTCTCATAAATGAAAAATAAGTTATTACAAGGAGGCAATGATTTACGCCTCTGCAGGCCAGGAGGTGAAGCTGGAAGCACTAAAGCTGCAGATCCAAAGGAGCTATTTGAAGAAACCAGAAGCAGGAACACTCTGCTGACAAGAAGGCTTCAATTGCTAGTTCCTAATTGGCTGAATATAAACTAGAGTTCCAGCTGTTGTCCTTTGCTATCCTTTCTAGAGTTTGCTTTTCTTTTTCAATGTGTGGCATCATACCCTTACCTGCAGGTGCGATGCCCAAAGGAATGTAAATTTTGATCTCTGAAACATTTTTTTTCCCTTAAGGACCACACCTTAAACCCACTCAGGTTGTCATAGATTGGCCAACAATAGGTCCCAGGCCAAGCCCCACTTGGTCATTGTTTGGTCCCTGATTGGCTCACAGTGAATGTAAATAGCAGTTGTTTCTGTTTTGGCCAAGAAACCCTGAGAGTTTCCCCTCCCAGACTGATTTTTTTTTTTAAACTAGGTAAAGAGGCCATTCTCCTCCTCATTTCTTACCTAGCCTTAATCACTGAATGAGTGCTACTTCAGTCAAACTGAGACCTGGAAAAGACCTTAGCTTGAAAAGGCCATCTCCCACTGCATCCAGGGCCATCTCTAGTAGTCCTGATCTATATTTTGCCAGAATGTTAAAAATTGTTTTTACATGTAATTGGGGGAAAATATTATTTAAAGAGCTGGCTCCAACACATCCCTGGTCTAGGAGAAGTAATTAGCCGAGCTCCTGATGGCAATTACTTAACGGAGAGGTGTCTGAAGCTTGTATCCAAGTATTCAAGGCTTGACTCCCCATCTAATTCCAGTTACACAATGAACACATGTAGTGAACAACAAATAAATCAATTTATCCAAGCTGATAGAAAAATAAATCAGAGAATAGAACAGATGAGAATGTGCCAGACTGAATGACTGAGTCTCCCAAAGAGAGCAAGATATCTCACCTCAACCAAGGAAGTCTCAGATCTTACCCAAAAGGAAATCCCTCCAAGTCTCTAGCATAGCAAGCTAAGTATAAGGATATGATCAAAATATTTGCTCATCTATGTCAGCTTCTTCCCAGAGTTTTTCACAAACTTCAAGAATCTCTTTCCCTGAAGAGAATCTGGAACTTGGTATCTTCTCTCTTGAAGCTGGAAGACCTGAATCTCTCTTGCTTTCAAGCTCTCAAAAACTCCACCCCTCACCATGCTCAGATAATTAAGTAATCAATCTCCACCAATGAGGAGAGGTTTTTCGGGTTTTTTTGTTTGTTTGTTTTGCTTTTTGGTGAGGCAATTGGGGTTAAGAAACTTGCTCAGGGTCACCCAGCTAGTAAGTGTCAAGTGTCTGAGGCCGAATTTGAACTCAGGTCCTCCTGACTCCAAGGCCAGAGCTCTATGCACTACGCTACCTAGCTGCCCCTCAATGAGGAGAGTCTCATGCAAATGAGCTTCAATTTGCAGGTTACATTAATTTTCCTGTTCCAGGATTTTGTCTCTGGTGAAATATTTGTCCTTTACACTGATATTCTTCTTCATGGGTCATACCTTCTACGTTCTATGGTACTCAAATATACAAATATTTGTGATCTTTCTCCCTCTCCTTTCATTTTTAGTTTAAATCCCTCTCTACCAGATTCAGGAGCCTACAAAAAACTATGTCCTTCCTGTTCCTCAACAGATGCACTCTATCCCCAGATGAGAGCTTATATCAATAGCCTTGGTCTATCTAGATCCTTTTCTCCAACACCATTTCCTTAATCAACTCTTCCCTTCCTATTTCCATCATTCTCTTCTGAATTCCATATTGTCACTTGGCAGCTATGATGCCAATCATAATGATCACCAGTACCCCTAAGGTTTTCTATTTCTTACCCACAATTTCACAATTCCTCAAAGTGCTTTCTGGATTCCTTCTAGTAGTATCATTTGTACCCTTATGATTGACAAAAGTAGGCACTCTTGCAAAGGTTGACAAGTTTTGGGAGACTTTTAATCAGGAAAAGGCAAAGGAATAAATATTTACATAGTGCCACTATGTACCAGACACTGTGCTAAGCACTCTACAAATATTAATCTCATTTGAGATAACTGATCCTCACAACAGCCCTGGGAAGTAGGTACTCTTATTCCCATTTTACAGTTGAGGAAACTGAGATCAATAGAGGTTAAGTGAATTGCCCAGCATCACAGAAATAATAAGTGTTGGAGGCTAGATTTGTGCTCAAGTTCTCCTGACTCCAGGTCTGCTGTTCTATTCACTGTACCACGTCTAAATACATACTTTGGGAAGAAAGAAATTGGGCATGTCAAGTTGAAATATGATCAGTTTTTGCAAAGCGAAGTGAGCAAAACCAGGAGAATATTGTACACAGTAACAGCAATATTGTATGATGATCAACTGTGAATGACTTAGCTATTCTCAGCAATATAAAGATCCAAGATAATTCCAAAGGACTTAGGATGAAAAATGCTATCTGCCTCCAGAAAAAGAACTAATGGAATCTTAATGCAGATTGAAGCATACTATATTTTACTTTATTTTTTTTGCTGATTTTTTTAGGAGTCTTGTTTTTTTTCACATATGACTAATATGGAAATGTTTTGCATGACTGCACATGTATTACCTATATTAAATTGCTTGCAGTCTTAGGGAAGGGGAAGGAGTGTGAGGGAGGGAAAGGATTTGGAACTCAAATTTTTTTTAAATGAATGTTAAAAATTGTTTTTACATGTGATTGAAAAAAAATAAAATATAAAAAAAGAAATATGGTCAATTTTTCAGGTCTAGCTTCTCCCTCTATGGGAAGAGTCAGAGATGTATATCTCCAAAAGTTCAGTGGTTCTTTTCTTTTCCTGTTCTATGTCATATTCTTTCCCCCTGCAACTTCTGGTCATAGTTTTAGATTCACTTTTGCTTCTTCACTGTTTTTTCCTCACTGCTTTCCTCTTCAAGAATGTTTCCCATTCCTTCAAGTCACCCCTCATTCTTTGTAATAAATCTGAGAGCAGAAAAGTGTCCTTTCAGTTCTTTAACTTTATTCTCTGTAAGGAAGACCAATGTGCATTTTTTAATACATGTGACAAGTGGTATGGATGAGGATGCCAGAAGTCCATATTGGTCCATACATTTTCCTTACTTTCCATTTGTACATGTGTCCCTTTTAGACTTCCCAAAATTTGTGTGTTGATAAGGGGCAAGGATAGAGACAATGAAATGTAAGGGTGAAGCCCTTTCAGGTGTGATTAAATCATTTTATACCTTGTAGGGGATCTGAGTCTTTGATAACTTATTAGTATATGAAAAGAATAGAAGACAAAATGAACTAGTGTTCTAGGCATAGCCTGCCTTAGTACTTTTGCAGAAATCACTCATTTGCGATGACCAACAGGAGAACAATAGAACATTAAAAAAAAATTGAGGATCTTGAATTCCAAAGCTGCTTGGTGATTATTGGGTAAGTGGCCAATGTCTGATTATGGCCTAGCCTGCCGTGACGAAGACTTGGGAAATGTCCTGGATGGTCACTATTAGTTAGGGTGAGATTTCTCACTGAGTGGTCCAGCCCTAAACCCGGCAGAGTAGTCAGAAGGTAGCAGTTCAATGTCATCCTTGACTCCTTACTCTCACGTCCTTTATTCCTTCCCCATATTCAATCTTTTGCCAGGTGTCATCAATTCTACCTTTGCCGCATCTTTCATGTACATCCCCTTCTCTTCTCTAACATTGCCTTGACTTTGGGGCAAGCTCTCATTGCCTCACATCTGGACTCTTGCATCACCCTTCCTCAAGTATCTCCCCACTCCAATCTATCCTCTACTCATCTGACCAGAGACAGAGAGAGACAGAGACAGAGAGACAGAATAAGAAAGAATATGAGAGGATGAGAGAGAGAATATAAGAGAGACAATAAGACAGAGAAAATGAGAGAAAGAGAGAGAATATGAAAGAATAGACAGCAGAGACAAAGACAGAGAGAGATATGGAGGAGGTGAACTTTAAGTAATTAATATTGCACAAGAACAAATCGTTCTTTAAATTCAGAAGCCAAGAAACTGAATAGAATCAGTTTTAGAGAGCCTGTGTTGTTTTCTTTTCTTTTTAATCAAGTGGGGCAATTTTTATTCAATCAGAACCCAAATCCTGTGTAACTATTTGCATCACACTCTCTGGCACAGATAGCTTGGTGATGAAAATAAAAGCCCCTGTGTAAAGAGTTGGATAGAAAAACAAGAGGGAGAAAAGAAAGGAAAAGAAGGGGAGAAAAAGAGACAGACCAGGAAAGAGAGTGAGACAGAGTGGGAAGGAGGAAGGTAGAAAAAAACAGAAAAGTATTCATAGAGTATTAGGATTGGAAGGGATATTAAAAACTCGTTCTGCAGCTGGAGAAACTACACTCAGAGAATTGAAGTGTGTTGTTCAATGTCACACAGTTGCCATAGAGAATGGATGGTCAGGTAAGTTTCCCACAATACCTCTTTCACACATATATCAATTGGGTGGAGTTGCCATGAAAGCTGTGCAGAGGAATGATATCCTGGACAATTAGGAGGGAAACGTCTGAGGACATTTTGAAACACAGGAAAAAGTCAAGTGTCTTGACATCTTGTTTACACAGCCCTAAGCCCTGAATTTGGGAAAATCTGGCTGCTTGAATATTTCAGTTTTCATCTGGATGGTTGGTCTTATTCCAGACTCAATCTGAGAGTCCCCAGCTCTGGGGCACCCAGCCAGTGGATGTAAACTAGCAGCAGCTCTCAAAGCCTTGGTTGGTAGTTCTCCAACAGAGTTATGACCGCCATATTCCCTGCTTCTGCAGTCTTTCAAAGAGTCACTGAATCTCCAATTTGAAAGGGACCTCAGGGATCAGCCTGTAGCAGAAGCAGGGATTTTTCTATGATAGCCCTGACAAGTAGTCACCCAGCCCCCATTAAAAGGCCTCCAAAGAATAGAAACTCACTACCTTGCAAGGCAACCTATTCCACTTTTGGAACATTGGAATAGCCTAACTGTTAAGATTTTCCATATATTGACCCAAAAGCTGTCTCCATGCAATTTCTGTCCACCGGTCCTAGTTTTGCTTTTTAGTGAATAAGAGAAAGCGACTCTAATTTCTCTTCCACACGAAAGCCCTGCAAATATTTGAAGACTGCTATTATTATGCCCCACCCCCCTTACTCTAAGTCTTCTCTTCTGTAGGCTAAGCACCACCATTTGTGTGTGTGTGACATGGTTTCCAGGTCATAGATGAAGCATGGTTCGGTGGGAAAAGCACTGGATTTGGAGTCAGTCAAGTCAGAGGACCTCTTTAAATCCTGATTCTTCCACTTTCTACCTGTATGGCCATGGACGTTACCTAATTTCTTTGAGCTTTAGTTCCTCATCTGTAAAACACAGGGGGTGTATTAGATGACCCGTAAAGTCCCTGCCCTATGATTCTAAGATGTTTTGAATGAACCCTACATTATCAGTATCCTTTCCAAATTGTGACACCTTTCCCATAAGTCATCTGGGAAATTCCCATATTTTAGGACCATTCTTAGAGTCAAATTATTTGAGCTATAAGGAATATTTCCCCACACAATCCCTGGAGACCCATCTTTTAGTTTACTCTCAAATTTGTAACAATTGACGCTATTGTTAGGAACTTAGCACACTTAAATGTAGTAGGCATTCAGTTGAATTCACTTGTCTTGAGTTTAGCAGATATTCAATAATGGTTTTTTAATGAATGAATGAATTAATGAATGAATCAATGGCTTTGCAGTAGGTATAAGAGGACCAAGGGAGAAGAAAATTGAACTGCACACTAATTAGAGACTTTGACAACCTTTCTATCTTCTTTGAAAAAAGGCAACTTACGATGAGTCCTCTAGTACAGGTTTTTTCTTTCTGGGTGAGCACTATTGATAAAGTCAATAGCAGACTCCCATTTCTGTTCAGCTAGTGACTTTGAGAATATTGAACTTTTTGACCACAAGAATATCATTAAAATATGACTCCACTTGATTACCATGCATACATTTTTATACTTTCCTAGTTACCTGGATAGTTGATATGACGCAAGCCTTTCCTTAAAGGTCATAGAGTAGAATGATGTCCTATTTCCATAGGATTTTATGGCACATCTTTTATTTAGTTAATATTTCAGATGCCTTTCAGATTTGCTGTTATCACAATTTTGTCAACAAAGAAGCAGAGCTCAAGGAGTGAATCTTCAACCAGCATCACCTATTCAGTGACTCAGAAACACGTTTAGGAATCTCAGCTCCTTTGCCCTTGCCTTGTCTGCTGAGCTATGCTGTCTCCTCCTGGCTGCTTTTTGTTTAATTAATTCAGTCAAAATGACTTCTAGATCTTCATGTCAAAAGAAATACCTGGAGGAAGTGGTGGTTGAGAGATAGAGAAACCACCTGCATCTCTTTGTCCTGTCCATAACCAGACGGATAAGTCACCCACCTACTCTTCTAAGCATTAGTTATGGAACTTAAAAGCAGAGATTATGATAAGTAGAAGTCTATAACCAGAAGATTTCTGGAAGTTGATTGCCAATCTCTCTGTATCCAATGGACTAACTAATGAGACTTTGCTCATTAAGACTGATGCTCGACTAGAAGTAGCAATATGAAAATATGATATGGGTCTCCACATGAAACCCCTTTGAGTAGGTAGTTCTAGTGCTGCCTTCTTTAAGCCTATGAAAAGGTAGTATGTCATTGTATTAATTATCCCTTAAAACATATGATCTTTCAACATCTCTAATGTGAAAATACATTTAATATGAATGTAAATGTATAGCCTATATCAGATTGTGTGCCATCTTGGGGAGGGTGGTGGGGAGGAAGGGGGAGAAAAATTTTAAACTCAAAAGCATATGGAAGTGATTGTTGATAAATCAAAATAAATTAATAAAAAATTTTAAATAAAAAAACATATGATCTTTGTGTGTAAGAATTATTTCATTTTTTGTACTTATATCTGCAGGGCATAGCACAATACCTGGAGCATTGTAGATGCTAAATACATACTTGGTGATTGATTGAAGCGTGCAAGTTTAGTTCATTGTGTGCAATATCTAAATTGCCTAACAGGTAAAGTCTATTTGATCCATCATTTCAGGCCTTGTATTGGTTAATTACTCTCTGGACCATGCAAAGGGTAATCTTTCAAGAGATTACAATATTCCTACTGACCACAAAAGAGCAATCAGCTCCAATTTGTACGTTCTCCCATCCTTCCCAACGCAGCCATAGATGCAGCTTTGATTACTCCCTCTTTGGCTGGGTCCTAATTTAATCTAGAGGATGAAGTTGAATATTGCTTAAAATACTAAGATATAAAATCTTTATCTATAGCTAGTTCTGAGCCCCTGTGTCTTGAAAATTTCCCTCTTACAGCACTTACTAATACAGTCATCAATTCAGATACATAAGTATTCAAAAAGCTCCTAATCAATCCATACATGTGTCTCAAAAATGGGGGTGGGATAGGATTAGATTCTCCCATCTCAGGTACATGGATTTAAAGAAAAGCAGAAAGAATATCTCCCATTCCCATGGTTTGCTGGCCATAGAAATTCTAGCAGTACTAATTCTAGGTAAATGTAGGTTGTGCTGCACCACCCGTTCCTCAATGGAAAGTTTCTCTCAGCTATCCTGGCTTCCTCTGGGTCACCTCACTTTCATGATACCTCAGCTGCTGGGCCACACCAATAATGACGTCCAAGCCCCTCCAAATGATACCTGGTCACCTAGATCGTTCTCATCTCTCTTAGAAATCCCAATAAAAAGTCCAAAGGAAAAGAAAAGGGGCCCCTTCAAAGTATGGATGGCATCCCTTCATCCTAATACATCATGACTTCTGATTGCAAATCTAGATAAAATTGAGAGAGGGTAATGAATATACCAGGAGAAATTGTTCGGTCATTCTTTCTATGACCCATCTCCTTAAGTTCAACAGAAAACAATTCAGAGAGATAGGAGGGCAAGCAGAGCACCCATCTATAAAAGAAACATGTCTGGTTCTGTCAGTCTCCCCTGCCAGTATCCTTCCTTGTCTTCTGTATCTCCCCTTTCTCCTTCAACTCATTTCTTGCAACAAAGGAGCATAGAAGAAAAAGGGGATGGGGCTGGTATCGGGGGAAGGTTAGAATGGGCAAACATTTGCTCTAGGAAAACGTAAAATATTTTGATAAATGTAGCTATGTTTGTATGCAGTATTATCTCCCTAGTACCCCAACATTTCCATTTTCAAAGCATAGCTATTGCCCAGGGCCCCTGACTTTGACATACTAATTCAGGTTAAATTTTTGGTGAAGGCCTGGAGAATCCTGTGGGTATATGAAAATCAGGGCTGGCTTTCTAGACGAATTCCTCAAGAGATCCTAGGATTTCAAGAGAAGCTATGTGGTTGATCCTGGCTTTTGGAAGCTATGTACCTGGGTGGGTGTTCTTGTGGCTGAAATACAAATATCTGGAGTTTTCTTCCTCTTTCCCCAGGTTTCTAAGTTTCTTTTCTTTTTTTTTTTCCTTTCCCCTTTTTCTATTACCAAAGAAATAAAAAAATAAGAAAGACTGGTAATAAGAGTTTTAAAACTGAGAGATGTGGGTTAGTGGAGTTATGATCGACAGGAGGCCTCCAACTTCTTTTAAGCTTGAAACACGCCGACTGCACTTTAATAGACCCTGAAGGATGAGGCTTGTAGATAAATCAGCGCACCTTCTTGTAATGTCCTTTCCTCTTTCATTTCCCTCTACATTTTGTGATTGTTCCTTTTTAGAAGACAACTAGTGATTTTGCCCAGTGAGCTGTGGAGAGGAGTGAGGGAAAAGGGGAGTGAGAAAAAGGGAAAGAAAGGGGGAAACAGCACGAAGTACTGGAAGTTACACTGACTTGGGTGTGGGAAGGCCTAGGTTGGTTCTAAAGCTAACTTACTATGTGACCTTGGGCAAATGATCCAGCCTCTCTAGGCATTAGTTTCCCAACCTGTAAATGAGCAGGCTTGATTAGACATTCTTTAAGGTCCCTTCCAGCTTAGTAGTTTATGAATACTAGTGATAATAATAACAGCTAACATTTACATAATACCTACCATGAGCTAGGCACTGTGCTTTACAAATTATCTCATTTGATCCTCAAGACAGTTCCGGGAGTTGTTTAGTTGTTCTTTAGTTGTGTTCAATTCTTTGTGACCCTCTTTGGGGTTTTCTTGGCAAAGATAGATACTAGAGTGGTTTGCCATTTCCTTCTCCAGCTTATTTTATAGGTGAGGAAACTGAGACAAACAGGGTTAAATGACTTGCCCAGGGTCACACAGCCAGTAAGTGTCTGAGGCCAGATCTAAACTCAGGAAAAGGAGTCTTCCTGACTCCAGGGCTGGCACTGTATCCACTCAGTCCCCTAGCTGTCCTAGACTAGGGGGGCAGGGGAGATACATTTATTATCCTCATTTTATAATTGAGAAAACTGAGGCATATAGGAAATAAGTGACTTGTCAAGGGTCACGTAGCTAGTAAGTGTCTGAGGTTAGATATGAACTTAGGTCTTCTGAACTCCAGGCCCAGAACTCTATACAGTGTACTACCTAGCTGCCCTAGTTTGATGGAGAATAATGACCCGGTAGAATGGTGTGGCTGTATAGAATTATTACCAGCCAGCCTTATGGAAATTTTCCTACTCTGCCTACTCTTTCTATCTTATCTATGTATATCTGTGCTATCTTAAGTAATTGAACTTTACAAAAGTAGAGTGATAATTTTTCACTCTTTTCCTTAACAGAAAACTTTTGTAAATTGCGCTACTACGTAAAAGTTTCAGTCTGTGAGCAGTCCTATGGGGAGTAAAGGCCAATGTAATCATTAGCTGATGTTGGTAGAAGGGAGCTGCTCACACCAGTAAGAGAAGCTATCAGGGAGCTCAGATATTTTTATCCCAGCTCTGCCTAGAGGAGAATGGCACAAGAGGGGCCTAACTATATGTAAGTGTGGGAAATAGCATTTCCTAGCAGGGGGTTATTTTTACATTAATTACTTTTCCAGTGATGAGCACATAAAGGGATGCCCTGTAAGAGTCCACTCATCCTTCAATTCTTCAGCATGATCTCACTGGTGCTGATGTGGGTACATCTTGTATCAGAACAATGCACAACCCACCCAAGTATTCTCATCCTGCATGAGTCTAATCCATTGGCAGATGGCAATAGGGTATGACGTTAGCAGTTTAGCCCTTTCTGTGAGTCATAGAAACTATAGGAGTATCTCAAATATGGACTTCCCAAAGGCAAAAACATCTTCTCTATATAATGCCTCAAATTGTACCACATGGTCAGATGTTTCATAAATGTTCTTTGATGATTAAGGGGTGGGACTCCACATACCTATGTGGCTAATGGGCTGGTAGATGAGCATGATTTCTTGACATTGACAAGATTTTCTTTTTCAGGCAAGTTAATATGTTTCTGAGTGCTGCATTTTATTCTTTTACTCCCCCTGGGGCTTTTCGACTCAGTCATGGGCTGCAAAGATTTGTGACTGGAAACACCTGAGGTGTTCAATACGCTTCCTCAAATAATAGGGAGTCGGGCCAGCACAAAGAAACAAAAACAAGAAGATAAGGAGCCTAAATTCAGCTCAAATGCCCACTCCCTCAGTGGTCTCCAAAGTAACAATCCTCTCTAATCCATCATACCAATGGTGATTAGTATGAGATTCTTAAGGAAAGGACAAGCAGCCACATACCAAAGAGAGGCTGAGCATGATGGTGCATGCCTGTAATCCCTGCTTCGGATGGATTACCTGAGTTTAGGAGTTTTGAGCTGCAGTCCTGCAAAAGCCCTACAAGTGTCTGGACTAAGTCCAACACTGAGGCAATGAATGAACCCTCAGGTCGCCACACTGCCTGAACCAGCCCAGAGAGGAGACGCAGAGCCGGATAAAGCTTCTGAACCAAAGATGGGGCCAATGAATGGCTGCTGCACTTCCAGCGTCAGTAGGACAGGGAGACTCGGTCTCAAAACAAATAAACCAAAACAAAAAATTAAAAACAATAACAGGAACCCCACATACAAGGGGGCAAAAGCTACCTTTGGAGATTGACTGTGAAAAGAGCTGACGAAGAATTCAGACAAAGGTGTGATGATTTATACGAACTGATTCACAGTAAAATAAGTAGATCCACAAGAAAAACATGCATAATAACTATAACCATATAAATAAAAATATCACTGAAGTCAGATTCTGAGAAGCTAAAGAACCAAGGATAGTTGAACCAAGGATAGAGAACAGATCATTTCCCTTCACAGTAAAGAGAAGGGGGTTCTACTAGGGCAGAAAGTTATATATGTAATCAGATACAATCACTAGATTAGCTGGGTGGTTCAGTGGATAGAGTACTGGTCCTGGAATCAGGAGGATCTGAGCTCAAGTCCAGCCTCAGACACTCTAGCTGTGTGATCCTGAGTAAGTCACTTAACCATGTTTGCCTCAGTTTTCTCATCTGTAAAAGGAGCTGGAGAAGGAAATGGCAAAACACTCCAGTATCTTTGCCAAAACCCCCAAACGGTATCACAAAGAGTCAGACATGACTTAACAATAACACCAATGATCATTATATTGACATTTTTGCTTAATTGTCTTTCTTTGTTACACTAGAGGGGTCTGAAAGAAAGAGGATAAAGAGGGTGTTTTGCCCAAAAAAGATTGTGATGTAGACAAAAGGCATTTACGTGAATTTATAAAACAACTGAGATTTCCTAATTGAAAAAGAGGCCCTATAGAGAGATTTGTGTAATTCATTCAATCAACCACCATTAATTAAATACCAAATTATGTTCCAGTAGTTGTGCTGGGTGCTGGAAATACAAAGACTGAAAAAGGAAAAAAAAATCCCTTTTCTCAACTTACATTATACTGAGGGAAACAATACGTACATAGAAAATTAAATACAAAAAAATATGCCAAGTAGATACAAAGTAATTTCTAGGGGGGAAGAGTACCAGCAACTAAGGGCATCAAAATGGGTTTTATACAGGAAGTAGAAACTGAACTGAGTATTGAAGGAAGCCAAGAATTTCATGACATAGCAGTCCAAGGAGGGAGTGCATGGGAGACAGGCATTAAGACACTCTACACCTACTATGTTTCAGGCATTGTACTAAGTGCTTTACAAATATTATGATATTCGATCTCCACAACAATCCTGGAAGGTAGGCACTAATATTATCACCATTTTACAGTTACGGAAACTGAAGCAGACAGCAGTTAAGTGATTTGCTCAGGATCACACGACTATTAAGTGCCTGACGCCTGATTTAAACTCCGATGTTAACAACTCTAGGTACCATACCCTATCCACTGTAGTCATCTATTAGGTGGGTCATATCTGGACAAGTGAAATTCTACTTTTAAGAAACCTGACAGAAGGGCATCTAGGTGGCACAGTGGGTAGAGCACAGGCCCTGGAGTCAAGAGGAACTGAGTTCAACCAGCCTCAGACACATAACGCTAGCTGTGTGACTCTGGGCAAATCACTTAACCCCAATTGCCTCACCAAAAAAGGAAAGAAACTTGACAGGCTATTAATATTGTTTCTTTAAAAATAAGTTAAAATGGAAACCCATTGTGCATAGAATGGTGATTTTTTTGTTTATGAAGTGAGCCAATTCCTCTATTATCCCTCTTCCCACCTTATCCACTATTCTTTGGTGGGGAGGGAGATGGGGGAACAGGGTTCCAGATCTGAGGTTTCATCATTGTAGGGAACCCTTGGTATAGAAATGCCTGCAGTTTGTCTGCAATTTATAGTCTTAATTACCTAGAAGTCTGATAGGCTAATGGTCACTTTGCTTTCATGTGTCCTGGACAGAACTTGAACCCAGGGGTCTTCCTGACCCTGAGGTCAGTTCTCTATTTACTATAACTGATTTTCTATCAACTGTTTTCATGTCTCTCCTAAATTCCTTCCCATCGCTTCCATTCTATTCCCCACTGAGCCTCCAGGATTCAATTATAGTGAGAGCTTGACACAATACATCTCTCTATCCATGTTTCCATTACTATTCTCCTTATCTCTGCCCATTGAAATGCTTTTATCCCACAAAAAGTCAATATGTTTCACCTCCATAAACTCTTCCTCAATTACTCCAGTTCCCACTGACCTCTCCCTTCTCAGATTGCCCATGGCCCAGAAAATCTGAATAGTACAACTTCACACTGGATATAAGTATTCTTGTCTTATTCCCTAACTGTTCAGTTGCGTACGTCTGGCCTTAATCAATTAATCAATCAATAAGCACTTAATTAGTACTTACTACGTGCCAGGCATCATGCTAGGCATCAGGAGACAAAAACAAAAGTGAAAAACAAAAATGCCCACACATGAGGCAGTGGTGGTGAGGGAAGGAGTTTTGTCCTAAGCAATCACTGGGATTTTGAATGGAGCATTAGAGTGGTAGATTGCCATATTTTGTTTTTTCCCCCAATATCAATGGTAGTATTGTTTGGATTATTGTTCACTGAGCAGGAAGTGAAAGTTAGGGGTAGCCAGGTGGTACAGTAGATAGAGCACCGGCCCTGGAGTCAGGAGGACCTGAGTTCAAATCCAGCCTCAGACACATAACAATTACTAGCTGTGTGACCCTGGGCAAGTCTTAACCCCATTGCCTAGTCAAAAAAAAAAAAAGTGAAAGTCAGGGGTGGATGTATAAACTCCATGGAAGATGGCAAGATGCCCACACTAATCCGGAGGTCTGAGACTGACTAGAAATAGAAGGCTAAGGTCAGGACCTGCACTGCCCTAGGACAAGGCCCCATACTGAGTAGATTAAATTATTTTCTCTCCCTCTCCCCACCTCCAGAGTCACTGGAGGTTTAGATCTGGAGATTAGCTCTTCCCAGGAGATAAAGACAAAGGCAGAAACAGTATGGTGAGATTCTCACACTGGCATATCCAAGACAAAGCCCAGCAGTACCTTCTCCTCCCCTTCCCTCACAGCACTGGGTACATTGATGATAGCTAGAATCTCTATTGGGTTTGGCATGTATCAGAGTTTATGGAAACCAAAGAATCAGAGCACTGTGATTCTGGGTCCACTGGCTGATAAACCTTTGAAAAAAGAAAAGAAGCCCACAATAGGATGACATTTGTGAAAGTAGTATCTATCTGGACTTCACATGGACTTGCAATGGTTCTTATGGTCACAGCTTCTTGTTAACCTTTTTTTTTTTTTTTGAAACTAAAACCCTACAATGGGTACATAAAAGCAGTCATTCTAAATGTGACAGATCATTTTCAGCTGACCTACCTCTGTTTTCTAATTCCCTTGAGGTATGTGGTATAATGAAAAGAACAGTGATCTTGTAATCAAAAGATTGGATTCCAGACCAAGATCCAACACAAACTCTCTGATCTTGGCTAAGCCACTCGACCTCCATGAAACTCTTTCTTCATCTGTAAAGTGGGGGCAATGGTACCTGAACCACCTCTCTCGCTGGGTTTTTGTGAGGAAACTGCTTTTTAGTTTGTTGCATAGTATTATTAACCCTCCTCCTTGATTTAGGAAGCTACTATACCAACAATTTTTAAGTGTGGTCAAAAACGCATGTTTGAAAAATTATCCATCACTAATTTCAGACCTTTATTAGGCATGGAAAGTTCTGACATTCCAACAACAATCTCATCAAGAGTCTGGTTGAATTCACAAGAAGAACAGGACAATTTTCTTGGCAGGTCTCCTTCAACTCCTCCACCAACTTTTACGTTTCAGTACAAAACTTGCAAGCACTTTTGCATACTCAGAAATTGTGTCTATTTTATCCCCTCAATTAATTCATCATGGGCTCAGAAAATCCTATGAAGAGTCCCAATAGAAATAAGCTACCAAAAAAAAAAATCAGATTCCACCCACTCACTGTCCCCTGATCTAAACAAACTAGCTTCTGTCTTCCCTCATTACCGTTCCCATCAAACCCTATTCCATGTCGTCTGCTCTATAGAAACCCGACGTTTTGCTCTCAAAGCACTTATTTTCACCTCTCTTGTGTATACTCCACATTGTGTTTCTCATTATCATTATTTGAACCCATATTTTATCCCCACAACTAGAATGTAAGCTTCTTGACTAGGGGCAGGGAATGATGCATCTTACCCATCTTGTAACCCCCCTCAGAGAATCTTGGTCTTAAAGTTGGAAGGGACCTTAAAGGTTAACTGAAGCATGACTTCCTGATAAATGTTCATCCATCCTCCATTTAAAGACCTCTAGTGATAAAGAACATACTAGCTAAAAGCATAGCACAGTGTAGCCAAAAGTGGACTTGGAATCAGGAGGATGTGGGCTTAAAATTCCACCTCAAACACTTCCTAGCTGTATGACTCTGGGCAAGTCATTTAACTTTTCTCAGCCTCAATTTCTGCATCTATAAAATGAGGATGATAATACTGGAATCTAACTCACAGGGTTGTTATGAGAGTCAAATGAGATGTTATATGCAAAGCTCTTTTTAAACCTTAAAGCACTACTTAAATGTTAATAGTTAACAGTTAGTTAATAGTTAGCAGTCAATAAACATTTGTTAAGGACATACTACTATGTGTCAGGCTTGGGGCTAAGCACTGGGGATACATAGAAAGGCCAAAGAAAATCCCTGTTCTCAAGGAGCTCACAGTCCAATAGGGGAGATAACATGCAAACAACTACATGCAAACAAGCTACGTACAGGATAAATTGGACATAATTAACCAAAGGAAAACCCTAGAATTGAAGGGGATTAGGAAAGGGTTCTTGTACAAGGTAGGATTTTAGCTGTGACTTGTAGCCAGAAAGGAAGCAAAGAGGAAATGAAGAAGGAGAGTATTCTAGGCATGGGGGACAGCTAGTGAAAATGCCTAGTTGAGAGATGGAGGTAAAAAAAAAAGAAGGCCAGTGTCACTGGGGAGAGGGAAAGGGGGAAGTTTAAGGAATAAGAACACTGGAAAGGTAAGGGGGAGTGTTGTTTTGTTGCTTTTAGCAAAATTATGATGCCACTTTCAAATAGCTTTAATTGTTAGGAAATGCTTATGAATTTTTAGCCACAAGGTCTTAGTCTGTTGCCGCCTTACACAATGAAGGGTGTCTTGGGTTCTGAAAGGCAATGCCGGGGAAGCACAAAAATGAAATTTGTATTCTGGCTGACTAGAAATGACTGGTTACCAATGAGGGAATCATTTCTGCATCATCTATGTACAGTCAGACCATCTGCTTGTTAGAACAAAGATTAAAATTAGTACCAAACTAGAAGAAAGAATAAATGTAAGAAGAAGAGATGGCATAAAATGGAGGCAACTCCTACATGACCTATTTAAATAAGCCTTTGATGCAGAAAAAAGGGGAATGGATAAGAGAATAGATATCAACACAGACTACCACCATTTCCTAAGGAAGATATAAATAGATATAAATTTATATGGATTTATTTATTTCTATAGATATAAATCAATTGTCACTACCAAGAGAATTATGGTAGAGTTAGGGTGAGAGCCTAGAAACTCTTTCAGACATCAAACCCTTCATTTCCTAGCCAACCAGAGAGATGTCAGCAAGGATAATCCTGGTTTAGAACATAAACTCATTTGTACTATGTTAATGTGGAGAATGGCAGAAGATTATGAAAAGTATTGTCCTATAAAACAATGAAAAGCAGTGAATGGAAAAGCAAATATGCAGTAAGATTGGTGAAAGTAAAATCTTAAAGGAGAAACTAGGATAACTGACAAAAAAATGGAAAAGATCTCAACATATTTCCATACAAACCATTTCACTCTAAAAACAGCAGAGCTATGGCATTTAATTTGTCATGTCAAAGTATTTAATTAACTACATGAAGAAGTAAAAATAGCACTAAAGAAAGTACATAGCATTGAGTAGCTGTATTAAAAAGAGCAGGTACCTGATGCAGGAGATACAATTTTAAGGGCATTGAGAAATTAATTTTTTTAAAGACTTTAAGAGAAGAGGACACCAAAAGTTATGAACAATCACAGATATTGTGGTAGAATTAAATTTGAAGCTAATTCTGTGTTTTTCTACAATGTAATTATTTATAAATTACACATATGTTTTTAGAATAAACTCATGTTGTAACTGACTTTTGTAACCTAAAATTTCACGTTGTTAAGCCTTCCAGGTCACATGTTCAACAAGATGAAGGACACGATACTTCTTCTGATCCTTATGACCTCTCAAACCTCTTCAAAATAGGAGATAAAGCAATTCCACCTGTATCCACAGGCTAGGATGCCAAGAACCTAAGGATTCTGTGGGTTTCCAAGAGATAACAGGATCACAGCAATTTGTTCTTGAATGGTTTAAAAGTGAAATAAAAGTGTAATAGCAGAATTTGTGGCCTGGACAGCAGAAATAATTGGCAGAACACAAGAACCTGAATCAATGGTGTCAGGTCTCACCAAAGAAACTAAAGAGAGGATATCTGATTAGGAATTCAAATACACAGAAATGAAGGACAATCTGGAAGAAGAGCAGCAAAAAGAAATATATGATTTTATTACAGGAAAAAACAGATTGATCTTGATGACAGGATATGTAGAGACAACCTAAGGCAGGGGTGGGGAACCTGCAGCCTTGAGGCCACATGTGGCCCTCTAGGTCTTTGGGTGCAGCCTTTTGATTGAGTCCAAGTTTTACAGAACAAATCCTTTTATTAAGGAGATTTGTTCTGTGAACTTTGGATTCAGTCAAAGGGCCTCACTTGAGGACCTACAGGGCCACATGTGGCCTAGAGGCTGCAGGTTCCCCACCCCTGACTTAAGGGTTATGGGTGTCCCAGAAGAACATGAGAAGTTAAAAAACCAGAACACCGTAATGAAAGAAATAATGTAAGAAAATTTCCCAGAATGTCTGAACATAGAAAACAAGATCCCAATAGAAAAAAATCTGTAGATTGACTCCAGAAAAAAAATTCTATGCTACAAATTCCAAGACACACAGTGGTTAAATTAAACAATGACAAAGAATTCTGCAAGTGACCAGGACAAAGGTCTTCAGATATAAAAGGAAAGGAAATTTGAATTACTCAAGACTATTTTGCACCTATCAAAAATCCCAGGAGGGAATGGAATAATGTGTTCTGAGGATAAATGACCTCAAGATGCAGCCCAAAGTGATCTACCCTGCAAATCTAAGCCTGACAATAAATGGAAAAAAAAAAAGATGAACATTCAATAAAAGGTATTCAAAACATTACTAGAAAGAAAACCAGATCTAAAAAAATTATTTGCTTCTCAAACACCCCAGACAACAGAAATACAAGAGGAAGTACAATACAGAATATAAATGCCACAACTGAGGACAACAAAATAACAACAGAAAAACTATTAAGAAATTACTTTCTTGTTTTAAATAATTATTTATTTTTAGTTTTCAACACTCACTTTCATAAGATTTTGAGTTTCAAATTTTCTTCTCCTCCCTCTTGTCCCACCTCCCCAAGACGGCGTGCAATCTGATATAGGCTCTACTTATGCAGTCATTATAAACATATTTTCACATGAGTCATGATGTAAAGAAGAATTAGAACCAATGGGAGGAACCACGAAAAAGAAGAAACAAAACAAAACAACAAAAGAAAAGGAGAGCAAATAGTATGCTTTCATCTGCATTCAGACTCTATAGTTCTTTTTCTGGATGTGGATAGCATTTTCCATTGTGAGTCTTTTAGAGTTGAAGAGATTCTTTTCTAAATGTACATTCACCATGGAGTGAATCAATGTTTTCTTGTGGGACTACGTTACTGAATGGGAAGGGGAGGAGAGGAAAAAGATAGAAGGGAATATATGGTGTACCTTAATCAAATCAAAGACTAACAATTAAGGGAAAATAGTTCCTGCAGTCTTTCAGGAAGAAGGCAGCCTACAGGAGAAAAGGCAAAGAGGCAAAGAGAGGGATTGAAAAAGGGGGAAAGAAAGGGAGAACCTTGTTTCAGTGATAGGAGAGGATGCCATTGATGAATGCTTCTACTGGAGAAGAATATAAAGGGAGGAGGGGAACTTACAATGGATATTATCTACAGGAGTTTTGTGCTTATATCTCAGGAGAAGGGGAATCAGACAGCGCTCCTGAGGGCAACTGACATCCAGAAGAGTGAGAAAGCATGGACTCAGGGATGAACTGTACAATCAGGGACACGAGAAGATTCCTGTCATATTCCTATCATAGCCTCTCTATCACCTGCAGTAATTGGTGTTTCTAAGAGTGAGGCATAACAAAAAAGAGGGGAAGGGAAATAGAAGACAATAACAGAGACTGTTTAGAAGAGGGGACTCAAAAGGGGTACCTCAAAACTTAAGGATACAGAAAATAAACAAGTAAATAAAGACCATGAATCAAACCATAAATGTCTAGAATAGATAGAAAAGGGAGGTAAATAAATAATGAAGAGAATGAGGGAAAATTTTTTTTTTAGAAAAAAAGACAGAAAATGAAATTTTAAAAAGTAGCAAATAAAAGAAGTTGAGGGGAGGAAAGGAATGGAGATTCTACTTGACTACTTAACAGAAAGGGAAAAAAGAGGGGAAGAATTAAATAACTAGATAAAAGCAAGAAAGAAAAACGGAACTAAGAAGCAAAACTCTGAAACTAGGGAAAGGGGATACAAAATGGGGTGAGGTGGGGCTTGAGGGTGAGGGGAATAGAAGAGCTATAAAAACAGATTAAGTTAAAATAACTGAAAACATAGTACTGTGTTTACAGAGGAAGAGAGGAGAATTCCTAATTTGGCACCAAAAAAAAAAAACCCCCAATATCAGAGAAAATGTATTTAAATATAACCCAAACTCTCATAATTTTAAATGTGAATAGATTTTTAAAATCCAATTAAAAAGAGAAGAGATTGGCTAAGAAAATAAAACTGAACAATCTTTTGCTTCCAAAAAAAAAAAAAAACCACACACACATTTAAAAAATGACTTACACGGAATAAAAAGGAGAGGCTGTAAAAAAATTTACTCAGCATCTAGTGAACACCCCAAAGCAAAAGTTACAATTGTGCTTTCAGATAAAGTAAAAACAAAGCTTCAAATAATAAAAAGGGTTAAACAAGGAAACTACATTATGCTGAAAGGAACCATAGATATCAAAGTAATATCAATATTGAACTTAAATGCTCCAAATGCTTAGCATTTAAATACATAAAGGAAATATTAGCTGAGCTGCAAGAAAACACAGACAGTAACACAATAGTGACAGGAGATTTCTCTCTCTCTCTCTCTCTCTCTCTCTCTCTCTCTCTCTCTTTCTCTTTCTCTCTCTTTCTCTGTTTTGGATAATTCTACCAGAAAGATGAACAAAAAGGAAAATATAGAACTGAACAAATCGTTGAAGAAACTAGAACTAAAAGACATAGGAATACCTAAATGAAATTACTAAAGGGGGCAGCTAGGTGGCACAGGGGATAGAATACCAGCCCTGAAGTCAGGAGGACCTGAGTTTGAATCCGGCCTCAGACCAAACACTTGACATGTACTGGCTGTGTGACCTTAGGCAAGTCACTTAATTCTGATTGCCTCACTAAAGAAAAAAAAAAGAAACTACTAAAGAATATATGTATTTCTTAACATCATATGAAACTTTTGTAAATATTGACCCTGTATTAGGGCACAGAAATATTGCAAACAAAAGTAAAAAAGCAAAAATAGTAAATATATCCTTTACAGACCATAACCCAACATAAATAATAACCAGTTCAGGGAGGTCGATCAAAAGGCAGAGACTTAAACGCATATTTAACAATGAAATCCTAAATTGTGAGTACATCAAAAAAAGAATCATAGAAATAATTAAAATTATGCAAAAGAAAATTATAGTGATGATACAACATACCAAAATTTCTGAGGTGCAGCTTAAACAGTCCTTTGTTGGAAAATCATATTCCTACAAATATACAATAATAAAATTTTAAAAGAGATTATTAATTAACTGAATATGCATTTTAAACATTAGAAAGTCAACAAATAAGGAAGCCTAAAATAAGCACAAAAGAGGAGATATTAGAAATTAGAGGAGAAATAAACTGGAAACCAAAAAAAAACTATGGAAGAGGTCAATAAAAATTGGTTCTTTAAAGTTCTTTGAAAAGACTAACAAAATTGGTAGACAGCCAATCCAATTGAAAAAGAAAATAAAATCAACAAAATAGCAAATAAGCATGGTAGAATCACAACAAAAGGAGAAAAAACATAAAAGAATAATCAGAATTTATTAAATACAATTACATGCCAACAAAACTGAAAACACAAAAGAAATACCTTAAAACACAAGATAAAATACCTTAAAAAAAGAGCTGTCTAGACTAACAGATCAAATAAATTTCACTTTGTTAGATTCAAATCACTTTTTCAACTGTCCAGATCTTTTTGTATTCTATTTGTGTTATCCTGCATACTGTCTATCCAATCTGATATCATGCCATCTTTTTTAAAAATCTATGTCCTCACTGAAAAAAAATTTTTTTGAATAAAATAGGGCCAATGATAAAGCCTTGTGCACTTCTACACTAAAGAACCAACCCCACCAGGTTAACTTTGAGCCATTAATCAATCCTTTTGGGATATATACAACCAGTTTATGGTCTGGCTAACTGGATGATCATCAATCCAATTTGTTCCCAAGGAAAAATATTCTCCTATGCCTTTGTGAAATACAGAAATGTTATGTCTATACCATTTCCCTAATTTAGTATAATTTTAAAATGTTAAAATAAAAAATAAGCTTAGACTGGCATGATTTAAATGTTCTAATAAACCCATGCTGGCTTGTAGTAACCAGCCCTTTCTCAGAGATCAGCAATCATTTTTTAATATTGGGAAAACAATTTCTTGTTGCTGGCAGGGATGCAAAACAAAAATTAACTAACTCTATCATTCCTGTCCAGTCGTGTTATGTGAGGTTATTTGCATAGGCTAGCATAGGGATAAAAAAATGGCACTACCTGAAAAAAAAGTTTCTAATCCCAACAAGAAAAAAAAGAAACTGAGTTCAAAGAACAAGATCCTCAGACAGAAACAAAGAAGTTTAAAAAATAGACTTCATCTGAGTCTGAGGGATTTCATTGCTTTTTCCTGGTTATTTTGGTGTGGCTATGGCCCCACTTCCCTAAAAATGCTGCAATAGGCCCTGAGACTAGAGCTAAAAGAGATGGAGTTAGTCCTCATTGGAGAGAGGGTCTTCATGTACAGCACCCATAATTCAGGAGATGGCAGCAGAGAGCAGAAGGTCTGAAGAAAGCAGCAGGAGGTAAATACCAGCAGAGGCCAGTGAGGCAGAGAGCAGCAATGCAGCAGAGAGAGGCCAGCTGTGAACACGACTGCCTTGCAGCCCAGCACTTCATGAGTCCCTACTGGTCTTTTTCTAGACCAATAAGAAGACACATAAGTTCAGAGCAAAATTTAGTTAATTAAACAGCATAGTGACAAACCAAGACCTGGGAAAGACCTTAGCTTTGATGACATCAGCTGGATAATATCCTCAGAACAGCAGATGACATCACTGGCTCTGTAGGGGAGCAGTAAGTACCAGCACCAGAAGCAGAGAAGGTTTCTATCTTGGACATAGCCTAAGAAGCATGACATGACCTGGGGACATCTACCAGTGCCCCTTGGACATATGTATTTCCCTTTCCACCAGTGCCATGGAAATCTGTGCTCGAGTATGCTCCTATTCCTATAAGTGTATTGAGAAGAGAGACTGTCCCTTCAAACCCCAAGACATCTTGTGAAGTTTCAGCGATCAAAATTTATATTCCTTTGTGCAGAGCACCTGCAGGTAAGGGTCTGATTCCCTATGTGGACAGAAGGAGAGGAGGGAGGGAGAGGTAGGAAAGAAGGAAGGAAGGAAGGAAAAAAAGGAAGTAAAGAAGGAAAGAAGGAAGGAGCTGCATTCCCCAATTGGAACTGACCAGCTGGGTCCCCAGTGGACTAGCTACTACTACTCACAAACTGCTATTCGTCCTTTGTTCTCGAAGAGACCATGACATCAGGAAAGTGATGTCATGACTTGCAAGTGAATTGGGTTTAAGTGAGGCCAGGCTATGCAAAGTCACCTGCCTCACTCTTTCCTCTAGAGCCATGTGGGTCCAGTGGCGAGATATAGATTAGGACAATTGGAGATGGCCCCAGATGCAGTGGGAGGCCTTGGCCTCTTTAAAGCTAAGGTCTTTCCCAGGTGTCAGTTTGTCATTATGCTGTTTAATTAAATATATTTTGCTCTGAACTTATGTTTCTTCTTATTGACCTGGAAAAAGACCAGTAGGGACTCAAGACTTTGAAGGAATGTTGACCCAGAGGGGCCACGATTAAGAAGGGTCTGGTTACTACTTAAGTAGCCATTCTAGCTTACTGGTTAGAGTTTGTAGACTGCATATTCTTCTGTTTTTTGGTTTGTTTGTTTGTTTATTTGTTTTTAATCAGAAAGTTGACTAATTGAAGGACCGACTGATGGAGTATTCATTTACGTTGTGCGTTCTTTCTTTTCCAGGTTGAAAACCATTCTCTTTGACAGAAAACATAAGCAAAGGAGGAGTAAAGCAATAGTGAATGTTTGTTGATTAATAACAATAAACACATTTACACAGAGGTTTAAGGTTACAAAGTAATTTTGTGTTCTACTTAGCATTCTGTTATCATTATCCCATTTTCTCTCAGGCAGGCAGTCTATCTCCATAATACCTAACATATAGTACCTTATATATCCTAGGTATTCAATAAATGCTTATTGGATTGAATCTTTTTTTAAAAATGTTGAATGATAGAGCATTTATTAATCACTTGCTGTATGTAAGGAGCTATACTAAGACCTTGAGGTACAAATACATAGAAGTAAGGCAAAGTCCTCAAGGATCCTACATTGTCATGGGGGAAGTTAAACTATATAGGGGAATTGTCAAGGAATTAGTGAAAAGCATTGGGGTATACATGAGGAAGCACGGATGGAAATGATGGCTGCAAGTTATATGGAGGCTGGTTTGGGGCAAGATGAGACATAAACTCAGTTATCAAAGAAAGCCCAGAATGGTTCTGGGATAGAGTCTGAGATTCCAGTAAGACAGGAATAAGGAGAATGAGAACAATAGCTAGAGTGCTCTTTCTTTGTCTATTGTTGCTGTTCAGTCACGTCCTGCTCTCCATGACCCCATTTTGGTGTTTTCTTGGCAAAGATACTAGAGTAATTTGCCATTTCCTTCTCCAGCTCATTTTACAGATGAAGAAATCGAGGCAAATAGGATTAAGTGACTTGCCCAGGGTCACACAGATAGGAAGTGTCTGAGGCTGGATTTGAATTTGCAAAGATGAGTCTTCCTGACTCTGGGTCTGGCACTCTATCTGCTGTGCCACCTAGTTGCTCCATCTTTTTTTTTTCTACTCATTTGTGTTTCAACTCAGGTGTTCTAATATTCCCAAATCACACAAAGATTGGGGTATGTGGTCAGATTAACAAGGACTTGTCTCAAGAATTATGACTTCAGAGAAGAACTGAGAACCAGGGACAGATGAATGTTTTGGGCCTCAAGCTGCTGTTTCCATGAAAATGCATTTATCCTAAAGGAATTTGGGAAGAAAAAATAAAGATCATGTTTATTACATAAGAAGATTTGATTAACATTATCTTTGAAACATCAGTTATTCTTGATAAAATTAGAATATGAAATCAGGGAACTGAAGCACCATGGTCTAACAAAAAGAAAGCCTTGGTAGTTAGCAAACTCGGGTTCTGGTTTCAGTTTTGCCTCAGGCTGGCTTTGCTGCGTCAAACAAGTCGTTTAACCTTCTATGGGCCCCAGCTTGCTCCTCTTGCACAATTTCTTCTTGTTCAATCATTTCAGTCATCATCTTTGTGACCCCATTTGGGGTTTTCTTGGCGTTGATGGGGTCCAGGGTTTGGAAACCCTTTCCTGGAACTCTCCCACTTGGTCAAGGAAGTCTCTAGAGTTCGCCTGAGACTATAATCCTATCAACTGGCCTTTCTTTATCACCTAAACCCAACCTCCCAATTCTTTGTTACTCTTAACCTAGCCCAGCCCTCCACTGTCTATCCTCCTGATGGTCCCCCCCTCCCACTACGTCCCACCCTAGATCCTCCCTGGACCCCTCCTCCAGTCACCCCAAACTACTTGGCCACTCCTAGATCCCTCCCACAGTCTTTCTATATATAAGGTCCATCTTGTTTCCATTCAGGTGCTTAGATTCTTAAGATCTGGCCCGCTTGCATTAGTGACACAAATGCTCAGATTCCTTAAGAGTCTGGCCAATATGGTGTGTTAGGGTGATTTTCGCATGGGAGTTCTAGCTTCTCTCAGCAGAAGCTGAGGGTCACAACCTGTTTCATGGCAAAAACAAGGAAGTCTCACAAGACCTCTCCTTTGCTGACACGCAGCTCCCACGGTTGGCTCAGCTCTCCCCTCATTGGGAGAAAAGTCCTACTCATACTCCTGAGACGAGGGCTGCAGGTGTCCAGCAGACTTGGTAATTGGCTATCATGTGGAGATCATGCTTTGATCAGGTGTTACTAAGGATATAAAAGAAAGCTACTAGCACCTAATAAATGGAGCTTCTGCCATCTTGCTGTCTCCTGCCTCATCAATGCACCTCTGGGTTAAGAGTATTGAGCCGGTCTCATGCTCACCACTGCAGCCGTCGCTTCAATGGTGGATCTTTAATAAACCTTGTCTTTGGCTGAAAGAAGGCTTGGGTCAAATTCATTCAGGCAGGACCCACGTGTTGCGATTTTGGGGTCCCAGTACCTCTAAGCCTCTGAACCTCAACAGTGTGGTTTGCCATTTCCTTCTCTAACTCATCCTACAGATGCAAGCCAACAAGGTTAGGTGAACTGGCTCAGGGTCACACAGCTAGAAAGTATTTGAGACTGGATTTGAACTCAGGTCTTCTTGACTCCAGGACCGGTGCTCTATCCACTGTGCCATCTGGCTGCCCCATCTGTATAATGCCAATATTGAAACTAGCCCTAACTAACAGAATAGCATAGTAGTCACTTGATCAGAAAGCTTGTAATAAGCACTGAGGACACATTAAAATGTAAAAGACAAGCCCTATTCTCAAGGAGCTCACTGTCTAATGGGAGAGACAATATGCAAATAACTGTGTACAGAACAGGTATAGAGGGGATAAATTAGAAGTAATCACAGTGGAAAGAGAGCCAGACTCATTCCTGATCCATCCTCTGAAACTTTCTAGCTGTGTAATCGTGAACGAGTCACTTCATCTCTCTGAAAGCCTCAGTGTCCTCATCTGAAAAAGAGAGATAACATGACATATGCTTTGCTGTGGTGAGAACAAATGCTCATAAGGTGCTATGCCCTATGTTAGGTGGGCAGATCAGGGAAATGCTAGAGACATCATTTTCTCAGATTTTAGCAAAACATTTGACAAAGTCTTTTCTCCTCTTGTAGACATGGAAGGATTTGGGCAAAATAATGTTACCCTTAGATGGATTCAGGACTGATTAGTCAGATGCAAAGGGGGGTCATTAATGTTTCAATATCAACTTAGAAAGGCTAGAGTGCCCTAGGGATACTTGCTTGGTCCCGTGCTGCTGCTGAACATTTTTGTCAATGATTTAGATAGAAGCATAGGAAGAAGGGAACAAACATTTATTAATCACCTACTGTATGCAAGGTCCTGTGCTAAACACTTTACAAATATTATCTCATTTGATCTTCATAACAACCCTGGGGTGTGATGATTAAAAAGTTTGAGAGACATAGTTTCTGGGCAATTTAATCATTTTATTAATAAGGCAAGCAGCTTATTAATGAAAGGATGGTCATTTGGCTGTCTTTTTTAGATCAAAGCCTCCTAATGGTGGTAGGGTCACAGTTTATATGCCCTTCAAAGAGGAGGTGTTCCTGAAGGGTGGCATTCAACTTGGATTGGTTAACACAAAGACAGATATGATCTATACTAAAATGAAGGTCTTGGGGTATGTGACGTAGGTCACTCAAATCTTGGTCAAAGAGACATCAATTTCCATATCACCTGTCTTGATAATAAGGAGAATCAACATTTTTCCAGGCCTGTCTGAACAAACATAATGAGCAGAAATACACCATTAGCCAAAACTTAGAATTTCTTTTACTGTCTGATTAGATCTTGGCCTGGGTAAATCTCCAAGAGAAATTTCCCACACTGGTTGGTTTCTGGATGAGGAAGTAGAAAAGGGGGAAAACCTTGGTCCTAATACAATAATTAGTTATTAAATATAAGAGAGAAATATTCATTTTTCACAGGAGCTATGTGCTATCATCTCCCACATTTTATAGATGAGGAAAATGAAGCGGACAGAGGTTAAGTGACTTGCCTAAGGTCACACAGTTAAGTCTTTGAATCTGGACTTTAACTTACTTCTTCCTGACTTCAAGCCCAATGTTCTATTCACTGTACCACCCAGCTGCTTGATGCCTAATACTCAACAAATTTGCAAGTGACACAAAGGTGGAGGGTTAGCTGACACAGTATGATGGAGTCAGGATCCAAAACATATCTCAGCTGGCGAGAAATAAGGTTAAGTCTACTAAGGTGAAATATAATTGGAATGTTAAAGAGTAAAGTCTTACACTTGGGTTCAGAAAAGTCAACTTTACAAATTAAAGATGGAGAAGTCACAACTCGACAGCAGTTTTTCTGAAAAGGTCTAGCAGTTTTAGTAAACTGCAAGCTCATTATGAATTAACAGTGACATGACTACTGAGAGATCTAATGCAGTTTTTGGTTGCACTGAGAGAAGAATGGTGTCCCGAATTAGGGAAATGATCCTCTCACCGTACTCCACTCTGGTCAGACCACCTGTGAAGTTGTGTTTTCACCTCTGGGTACCACTCTGAGGAAGGACATTGATAAGCTGGAAAACATGCAGAGGAGTGCGATCAGACTGGTGAAGAAACAAAAGAGGATGCCGTGTGAGGAACTGTGGAAGAAACCAGGAAGGTTTAGCTTGGAGAAAAGACTTGTATGTATTTGAAGGACTGTCATGTGACCAAGGGCAGGTCCTGCTTGCTTTCAGAGACTGTAGTCAGACTGCCTTTCATTCTACCCCTCCCACCCCAAACCCACCATAAATTCTTCTCCCTCAGACCACCCATGTGGCCCTGTTGTGGACAAAACTTTTCATTTCTCCATGAAGCATCAGGTTTATTCTGAAGAACTAGGAGTAGTGGGTAGGAGTTGTAAAGAGGCAAATTTGGAACTTGTGTAGGAGGAATCCTGCCTCTGATGATCACTACTCATGTGACTCTGGGCAAATCATATTACCTTCCTGCGCTTGAATTTCCTCATCTGTAAAATGGGACCGATAATACTTCCCTTACCTACTTTGTAGGACAATTGTGAAGAAAGTGTTTGTAAGCAATAAAATGCAATGTAAATGTAATTTTTGAGACAACATGGTGTATGGGAAGGAATGGTGACCTCAGGAGCAGAGGTTGTGGGTTTAAATCCTGCTTCTGATGCTCACTCGCTATGTGGCCTGGGGGAAACCATTTAACGTCTCTGGGCTTCCACTTCCTCTTCTGTAAAATAAAGGGAGTAGACTACATCACCTCTGAGCTCCCTTCCAGAGCCAAATGTTAAATTTTCAGTGTGAGCGTTCACGCCTCAGAAATTGGCAAACACTTTGATTTATTGTTTTGTTGACTGTCTAGGCTTAAGAAAGTGATAGATAAAATGTCAATAATGAATTTTAAATTTAAAAGTGCCTCATGTATTTTTTTCAGACAACTTTCAAACATTTGCCAGTGTGAAATAAGCAGAACCAGGAGAACAATTTATAGAATAACAACAATATTATAAAGATAATCAACTCCAGAAGACTTAGGAACTCTGATCAACACTTTGACCAACAGTTATAAAGGGCTCCTGATGAAACATGCTATCCAACTCCAGATGGAGAGATAATAGATTCAGAGTGCAGAATGAAACATATTTTCTCTTCTTTCTTTTTTTTTTTGACATTGCTAATGCAGAAATTTATTTTGCATGATTATGCATTTTTGTAATGCTTTTCTTTTCCTTACCTTCTTAACAGATGAGGGGTGGGAAGGAGGAAGAGAGAGAATTCAGAACTGAAAATAAGATAAAACCAAATTTTAAAAAGTTTACCAATGCACACCTACTTCCAGGTCTATATCTATGATCCTATGATCCCCTATACAAAAAAGACATTGTAATAATAACAACTATTCCAAAGTGGAAAGGGCTGCCTCAGGAGGAAGTAGCCACCTCCTTAATGGAGGTCTTCAATCAAGTCTGGATGATCTCTTGTCACATATTGTATTGAGGAGATTCTTAATCAGCTGTGGGTCGGCCTAGGCTTGGGGACACCAAGGTTTCTTTTCTATAATTCCGTAATATAAATGTCAGGTTAAATGAGATAACTTGAGAAATCACCTTGAAAGATTAAAAAGTGTTATCCCAATGTGAGGGATTGTCAGTGTGTGAGCTGCAGTTAAAATACTCATCCAGATTTTCCTCTCCATAGTGAGAAGTAGGTTCTCTATCCTCCTTCTTAGGGAGTGATGACATTATGGGGAAAGAGAGCTTGAATTTATCACCTTTATTCAGCTTGACAAGGGTACCCACCTTGGTATGGTTTATCATACCTGTAGGAAGAAGCAGCCATATGGAACCTGAGTTTGAAAATGTTAGTTTTTGAATAGACCTCAGAAACCATCTAATCCAATCCTTCATTTTACAGATAAAGAAACTGAGACCGAGAAAAGCTAGATGACTTGCCCAAAGTCACACAGGTAAATCAGAATCCTGGACTCCTGACCCTCAGCCCAGTGCCCATCAATTTTAGAAACTGCAGGAAATCTCCATCTTCCCCTACAACCCCTTAGTTTCTTTTTTTTTCTTGCTTTCTTTCTCTTCTCCTTTCTCTCTCTCTCTCTCTCTCTCTCTCTCTCTCTCTCTCTCTCTCTCTCTCTATCTCCTTCTCTCTTTCCCAGCACCCCCCCCACACACACACACATTCTCGGATATAGAGTCAGAGGACTTGGGTTCCAATCCTGCTTCTGATACTCATTACCTGTGTGACCTTGGGCAATTCATTTAACTTTCCTGGGCTTCAGTTTCTTCATATGTAAAATGAAAAGGTTGAACTAGATGGCTGCAAAAGTCTTTTCCAGCTCCAGATCTATGATCCTATGAAGATCACTGCTGCCAGAAATTCCTTAACCAGAGACAAAGTCATTCATTCCACCATGAGAAACTGCTTTGACCCTATAGATTCCTCTGGACATGCAGTGACTTATATCCACAGGGAGGTGCAAATAACAGATATTGGACCCTTTTTACAAAGCCTGTTTTGGTTAGGGGAGGGTGGGTCAATAGAGGGGATGCTTTGAAGGGATTGGGCCCATCATCTACTTCACAGCTGTGTCTTAGTTTCATGTGTTCACAAAAAACCACAGACCCAGAGCTCTATGGCACCACAGAAGCTGTCTAGATGAATCTCCTTATCTGAAAAAGGCATCGGGTGCCCAAGGAGATTAATTGACTTGCTTAAGGACACACAAGTAAAAAATAAGAGCACTGGAATTTGAAATCAGGTCCACTGATGGTAGAGCCTGGGGTCTTCCTGGTGTGCCATGTGCATAGATTAAGTTTCTGCCCACCTTCCCTCAGGGCAGAATGAATCAGCATGAATGTTCATCTAATGGGAGATAAGCCTGCAGTCTAGGTATTGTAAAGGAGCACTGGGAAGAAAGAAAGAGGCTGCCATTCTATTTGCACTCTGCTTCCCTGAAGTGACAGAGACAAAGACAATGAACAGGGCAGGTAGAGGTAACAGCTGTGATAATTAGCCAGCAGACAGATTGGACAGGCAGTGAGAATGCCAGGGGACAAGCCATCAGGTACTGGTCTCTACAGCTGCATTCCTGCATGTGAAAAGTAACAAGTCACCTTGGAGCAGGGAAGAAATCAAAGCTTTCTACTGGAAGAGTATCATACAAAACTGCCCAAGGACAGAGATTAGCCTTCAAGTCACCACTGTTGTATTTCCTTAGAGTGAGGAACACTTCTATTTCTTTTAATCAACCTTTCCATATGAAGAAGAGTAATGGCCAATAGCATAAAGAAATGTGGGGCAGTGGTAAAGGTGACAGATTTTGTCCCATTTGGCACGAAATACCAGGGAAAGTGAATTCTATCTCCTTGGATGATAATACAGGGATCATTTGTTTTCACTAATTTATAAATAGGAGGCTATTATATTAATCCAGATTAGAGGTGGTGAGACCCTGAACCAGTGTGGTGGTTATGTAAGTATCAAGAAAGGTTAAAGATGAGAGTAATTTTATGGAGGTGGAAATGATAAGATTTGTAGTAATTGACTGAATCTGTAAGATGAAAAAGAGTAAAGGTTCAAAGATAACATCACCTGGACAGCTGAAACAATGAGACTATCCTTGAAAGAAATAGATAATTTTGGAAAAGGGGTGGATTTGGGGAGAAGAATAATGTAATGAGATATTAGATGTGACCGTCCATGCCAATTCAGCATGTTAGATTCACTCTGTCCCAAAAAATGGAATATGAATTGAGGTGGCCCTCTTATTGACCAGTCAATTTCCTAGAGCCCTTTGTCTCCTTTGCTGACTCTTCATACAGGTCATGCCCATTAACCATGGGTGCTGGACTCCTCTTTTTTTCTTCCTCTGTGTTATTTCACTTGGTGATCTCATTACTTCCTGTGGTTTCAATTATCATCTCTATGCAGATTACTCTCAGATCTGCATGTCCAGGTCTAACCTCTTTCCCAACCTCCAGTCTCACATCTCCAACTGAGGCCTCATTACAGAGTCTCACAGTCTTTCTGCATCAACCACAGTACAAAAGAATGCTGGGACAATCATAATGTGCATGAACTAACAAACCCTGAATAAAAGAACTAAGACAGATGAGCAAAAATGAGTCCCAAATGCGTCAGATTATCTTCTGGGTGGCCAGTAGATCTTTGCATTCGAATTGTAGGTTGGTTACTATTAGATCTTCATACAGGGAAAGATGTGGATAAGACAGACTGCATTTGCCCAATGGGGTTCTATCACACCTCAAGGAATTTAGGGGGCACCAGCCAATTCTCCATAGTTCATGGAGAAAGTGGTAGGTGATATGAATCCCTTAGAGGGCTGGTCTGTCTCAATGATCTCATTTTGTTTGGAAAGATGTTGGAAAGACATGAGGAATGACAGTTGAAGGTCCTATCTCTGCTAGAGGCTACTATTCAATTGGTTTTGTAAAGCATTCATAAAATATATGGGTCACATAGTCATTTAACATTTATCTGAAAAGATAGATATTCCCAGTTATTTAGCCATGCCTAAAAAATTATCATAACTAGCTGTGTGGCCCTAGGCAAGTCACTTAACCCCAATTGCCTAAAAACAAAAAAACAAAAAAACAAAAAAAAGAATTATCATGAGCTAAAGACTTTTGGGGGACTGGATGGCTATTTTCAGAGATTTGTGAAAAAATGCTCATGGTCAAGACCTTTGATGATCTACCTGCCAGGATTCATTTTGAGAAAGGAAGGTAGTCAACATGACAGGATTAAAACATCTAGAATTACATCTTGCCCTCTCCATGGCAATTCACAGCCAGAACATTTCAATTATACCCTGTGTTAAATGTGCTGTAGACACTAAGGACAGAGCAAAAGATGCAGGGAAGCCAAAAAAATGGCAATTCTTTTTGTTTTGTTTTGTTTTGTTATATTGGTGCTTTTGGAGCTTTTTTTACATTCCAATCATTTTCTGATCAGCCTCCCTTCCCAAATAAAGCCTTTTCACACAAGAAAACCAACTGAACAAAACCAACCATGTCTGTTAGTGTATATATTGTTCTCTTGGTTCTGCTTTCTTTATCCTCCATTTATAAAAATCTTCCAGTGTTTCTGTGGATTCCTCATGTTGATTGTTTCTTGAGGTACCATAATAGTCCTTTACTTTCAGACTCCACAACCCATTGAACCATTCCCTGATTTATGGGCACCCAGTTTGTTTTGCTACCATAAAAACATGGCTGCAAAATTTTTAGCATAACTGGGGCCAATCTTTCTGTCTTTGATATCTTTGGGGTGTGTGCTCGGTAGCAGGATCTCATCTTGGTGACTTTTCTCACATAATTCCAGATTGTTTTCCAGAACATTTGGACCAATTCACAGCTCTACCAACGGTGCATTAATATGCTTGATTAAACACAGACCTTGCGACATTTACTATTTCCATCTTTTATCATCTCTGCTATTTTCATGGGCATGAGGCAAAACCTCAGAGTTATTTTAATTACATTTCTTTTATTGTTATAATTGACATTCCTCTTATTACATGACTTATTTATTATTAGGAATGTGTACAGCATATCTAATGTAAGCTTAAAATACCACCAGGAATGACAACACAGGATTTTTTCCCCTATATGTTGCTGATTGGATGAAATCCTTGACCGTCCTTTGATATATGAGTTGAAATGTCAGAAGATGGAAGAGATTGAGAGACTCATGTCCAATTTGTCACCCAAATGGGAGAAGAGTTAATTAAGACTCTCTCTGTCTAGTCATGGCTTTTGATTGGCAATTAATGGCATTTAATGGAAAAGAAGTAGCACTATCAAGAACTCCAGCCAGAAGTCCTACTACAAAATCTTACTTTGGGAAACACAAGATCAATGGAGGACAACCCCATGTTGAGTAGTTCAGAGGTCAGGTAGCCTACTCCTCTCCAAAATAACCCTGGAGAGTTGCCATGGCCCTCCAAAAGCAATGTTTCACACAAAAGCGATGCCTTATTTCCCACTCGGGAACTTTTGTTCAGTAATTTTTCAGTCATGTCCAATTCTTCATGACCCCATCTGGGGTTTTTTTTGGCAAAGATACGGGGTTGGTTTGCCATTTCCTTCTCCTGCTTATTTTACAGATGAGGAAACTGAGGCAAATAGGGTTCAGTGACTTGCCCTTGGTCACACAACTAGTAAGTGTCTGAGACCAGATTTGAACTCAGGAAGATGAGTCTTCCTGACTCCAGTCTCAGCACTTTATTCGCTGCATTATCCAGCTGCCTGAATTAAGGGAACTAATAAGAAGCAAATTAGAGTATAACAATACAGGATCGTTGAGGAATTGGAGTCCATGAAAAACCAATCCATCACTGAAGGCAGGGCAATTGAACCCAGAGATGATCAGCAAAATCTGCTTCAACCTGTAAGAGAAAGGGTGAGTAGCTAAATTGAGAAGTAGCCTTCTTTCTTCCTGCTAGTCTTTCACTGAAAGTTTTAGAGGGAAGTAGATTACGTGTGGGCAGCAGAAAGTCCTGATAGCCCTCAGTTTTTCATGGGCATTGAATTTAGGCCAATAATCAGTATACCTGAAGATGGCTCCTCTTCCCCAGAGGACACAGGGACAGAATGTTCAGAAGTGGCAGAAAGGCAGAACAGAGAGGCCTAGACTCTCCAGTCTATGACTAGGCTGTTGCATAATGCTCTGGGATAGTGACTAAGGATGCCACCCACATAGGATGTGTTGTTGTTTAGTTGTTCAATCATGTCTGACTCTTCATGACCCTGTAGACCATAGCACACCAATACTGTCCATCAGGTTTTATTGGCAAAGATACCGGAGCGGTTTGCCATTTCCTTTTCCAGTGGATTAAGGCAAACGGAGGTTGAGTGATTTGCCCAGGTGACATAGGCCAGGGTTACAAATCCATCTGAGGTCAGATTTGAACTCGAGTCTTCCTGAATCCAGGCCCAGAGGTCTATCCACTGAGCACTGAGCCACCTAGCTGCCTCTTGCTTACCATGTAGATATGTGTTAATAAAGAACAACATGCTGCACTCTGGGAAGAAGAACACTTAACTACTGTAATGCATATAAGTTCTACTGTATAGTAATCAGTGATGCTTGACCATTACATAGTGGGTATTACATACTACAGACATTATATATGCTGATCTTATATATGTATCTGGTATAATTTGTAAGGAATATACATTTTTTTTAATGCAGAGAAGAATGAAGTGAGATGAACTAGAGAATTGTACTAGGCTTTCCCTTCCCATATGATATTTTAGGAATGATAGATATTTACCTGGAGTGTTTTAGCTTTCCCTAATCCAATCTTTAATGGAGAAAGTCAAGTCCAATCAACAGGCAATTATTACACACTTACTTTGTGCCAGGCACTGTGCTAAGCACTGGAGATACAAATACCAGCAAAAATACAGTGTTTGCCCTCAAGGAGCTTACATTCTAACAGAGAAAGACAACACATAAAAATGGAGCTGAAAAGGATGGGGGGAGGAGTGAATCTTGTGTGGGGACATGATAGTAAAGTCCAGAGGAGAATGAAGGATGGCTTCCCTGGACCCTTCCTCAAAATGGAGGTTCTAGGAAGAACTCACCAAGGGAAGAAGGGGTCCCCAAAGGAGGAAGGATGCTCCAGGCTGAGAAGGCCACAAGGGCTGAGGGAACTTCCAGGGTAAGAAGTTAGCTAAGGCATGGTGGCTGTCCAGAGAGGCAGCAGCGGAGCCAGGAGACGAATGAAGCATGACTGGCCTGGGCCCTTCCTCAAAATGGCGGTTCCACAAGGAACTCAGCACAAGTGCAGTAAGTTACTGCAGGATGACTAGAAGAATAAGAAGCCATGAACTTGGTAGAGAGGGATGTTTGGACTCCAAGACCCAACTGAGGGAAATCAGGATGGTTCTGAATCATCCTGAAGGCCAGGCTCATCCTTGAAAGTAAAAGGCAGCAGGAGTGTAGAACAAAGAAGAAACCAAAAATCAGATCCTATGCTGAATGAAACACTGAGGTGAGAAGGATACTCAAGTCCCTAGTTCAGACAAAGGAGCTCTGGTAGTATTCCTACACCTCAAAGTGAAAGCATCAGCTATAGGTTGAATAGGTGGAGATTCTGCCTGTGGAGAATGGTAAGAGAGTATAGTGGGAATTTACACAGAGCTGCTAAAAATGGCTCCATTAGCTAAAAACTACAAATGTAGACACTGGACACCATTTTTTAGGAACTGAGAAGTGTAGGCTGTATCATATGGGGCTATTACACTGCTAGAAATCAGAGAAAGGATCTATTTAGGACATGCTTGGAAGAGTTACACTGCGACTTCTATCCATGGTGCATTATACACCGCATTATACGTGGCCGAGCTGTGAGGCATCTGGAAAAGAATTACTCACCTGGGGTATTCTTATCTCTGTGGGTTCTAATATAGGATCTTTCCTGGAAATAATGTTGTTCATTCTTTAAGTCTAATGGATCAGATGTTTACAAGGGAACTTGGTTTAAAAAAAAACCCTACTTGATCTTGTGAGACAGAAAATTTCTCAGCTTATTTGTGTGGGCATAATGAGTCAGAGAAGTATGAAGTCTCCCCTCCACAACCATTTGGAAATAAGGATCAAAGCAAATTAGAAAGTGGAAAAGAGAAAGGTGATGAGAAATGGGAGGGAGGAGATGAAAGGGACAGGAAGAAGAAACATTTATTTCTATCTGCATGGATTACACCAAGAGTTTAAGCCTCATTATTTGAACTATATGGCACTTATCAAAATCCTAATGATTAGTTTGGTTGGGCTTTTTTTTTCTTTGTTTCATGGAATTAAACAAATCCCTTTTAAGTAAAAAATATACAATCTCAAATAGCAGATTTTATATGGAGCATGACCCCGTGGACTGAGCACAAGAATGTAATCGAAGCTCAAGCAATTGACTTTGGGGGCCATCTTGTCAAAATACTTAGCCTTTTTATACCTCAACTTCCCTCATCTATAAAGAGAGGATAAAAATTCTACTCTTCTCACATTGGTGAGATAATATAACATACAGGATGCAGAGACCTCAACTTGGAATTGGTGCTTCTCTAAGCAAGACATAGAAACTATTAAAATACAATGCCACCCCACTGGCAGCTACAGAGTGCTGGGCCTAGAGTCAGGAAGACTCATTTTCCTGAGTTCAAATCTGGCCTCAGACACTTATTAGCTGCATGGGCCTGGGCAAGTCACTTAAACTCAGTTCCCCCATCTGTAAAATGAGCTGGAGAAAGAAATGGCAAGCCGCTCCAGTATCTTTGCCAATAAAACTCCAAATGGGGTCACAAAGAGTGGGACACAACTGAAACGACTCAACAACAAAATGTATCTTGTATACAACTTGTTTGTACATATTTGCTTGTTTTCTCAACCCCATTAGATTATAAACTCCTTAAGGGCAGGGATTGTCTTTTGCCTCTTTTTATATCTCCCATGCTCAGCATAGTGCCTGGCACATAGTAGGCACTTACCAATGATTGGTAAGGATGAATTTAGAAGTGGTTAAGAAAGTTAATTCAGAAAAGATTTCAAGGCATTCCTATCTTGGCAACATTGTACTTCTGCATATTATTTATTTTTGTATATGATTATTTAATTTTTTGTCATTAAGGCATCATGGTGTGGTGAATAAAGAGCCCTCTCAGAGCCAACTTTGGCACATACTGGCTTCTTGACTCGGGGCAGCTCACTTAACCTCTCAGTGCTCTAGGCCGGAGAAGTCAAACACTGCACCCCTTGGCCTGAACCAGAGTAAAATGCATTTGGAAAATATTTAACAAAATAAATACAAGAGAACATAGATAATGTTAATGTGTTATTTTCTAAGTCAATAGCAGTGGCAGGGATCCTTACGTGTGGTTTAGTGGCTTTGTTCTCACTGCCCTAAACAACTCTCTAAGATTAAGAAATATCTCCTCTCTGAGTTCATGTGGTGGGTAATCGCTCCCAAATACATATTTACCACAACACAGAAATTAAAGAGCTAAAAACCTAGGTTTTATTATTATGTTTAAGCATAGGTTCAAGCCTCAGAGAAAACCTGAACAATCATTAGCATTCTAAGGCTTCTTAAAATCAAAATTACATCAGAGTGACAGAGAAATAATTATTTTATCTATTGCAATACTGTACGTTACTCTTAGGCCATGAAAGTTAATGAGAAGATAGATCCGTAATCCTATACTTCCTTCAATGTCATAAAAGTTGAACAAACTTAGTTAAATAGAGTCATAATCTCATACATCCCCTAAGGAAACAAACTCTGTAGGTAAACTAAGCCAGGATACAGATCAAACTACAGGTAGAGGATTTACAAATAGACTGATTGAGGAGAAGGATTTACATGTCACCAAGCAGTCAGGGACAGTTGAGATATGTCCTCTGGCTTCTTAATCTAAGGAATGTTTAAGGCTTTTAAGTAAATTTTTACATCCCATTGGACAAGTTTTGGTCAGGTGAGGTTAATATTAACCAAAATTTGCAGGAGAAATGGCCCTGAGTCCCAAATAATAAAAGGAAATTTAAAATTCCTATAACACCTATTAATTGCAGAGGAAATGTCAACCTGCATTAGTTGTGGGAGTTTCCTCATATGAATGTTCTCTGTACCAATTAAATCATGGGTCCAGTCTCTAATTCTCAAGGGAGAGTCCTTTTAACTCCAACTATGACTCAAAAAAATAATATATTTTACAAACTTTGGACCTAGAAAGTAAGAAGGTCATACAAATTCCCTTGGAAGTTTTTGAAAATAGTAATAACAATAGCAAAATAGTACTTTAAAGTTTACAAAGCACTTTTTATATATTATATCATTTGATCTTCACAATAACCTTACAAGGTAAGTGCTATTATTACCTCATTTTAAAGATGAGGAAACTGAAGCTAGGAAAAGTTAAATGACTTATCTAGGTTCATAATGCTAGTAATTTTTGGTGACTCAGGTCTTCCTAAGTCCAAACATTGCACTACCCAGCTTGCCTCAGTTTACCTGATAAAAACTGGTAGCAGTAAGAAAGAGAAGTGAAGAAACCCTTTAGGAAAAGGACAGCTTGAGCTTCAGAACCAGAAGCAATCTCCAGTCTCCCAGAGGTATTTTCTACAAATGGTTTAAATTATACCTCATGAAACCTAACAGTAAAAGCCTGCTAAAATATCAAGGTTAAGTGAATTCTGATACTATTCACTGTTGCTCCAGGATCAAAGGTTTTCACTATATATTTGGGGCTTTAGAAATTACATCATCTCTTCCAAGAAATATTGAATTTTCTAGAGATGTGAGTGAATCTTAATGCTGATACTTAAAGAATAATTTTCACTTACTAAGAAAATAGCAGTGCTATCATGGTAAATGACAGTCTTTTGGAAGGATTTAGGCTACTACTGTCTAGAGAGTTAAATCTGTCTCCTTTCTGGTATGGAATGAATGAGTCAATGAAAAAGTATTTATTAAGAGCTGACTGTATGCCAGCCAGGGCAGCTAAGTGGTGCAGGAATAGAACAATGGACTTGGAATCAGGAAGATTTGAGTTCAAATGTGGCCTCAGACACTTACTAGCTAAGCGACCCTGAGCAAGTCACTTAGCTCCTATTTGCCTCAGATCCTCATCTGTAAAATGGGGACACATGAGAGAAGGAAATGGTAAATCACTCTGGTATCTTTGCCAAGAAAACCCAATGGAAAATAGCCCATGGGATCATGAAGAGTCAGATGTGACTGAACAACTGAAGAACAACATGCCAGTCACCCCGCTAAGGATTGGAGGTACAAATACTAAAACAATACAGTCATAAGGAGTTCGCAGTCCAATAGAGGGAGATGATGCATGTAGAGTAATGGTAGCCAGCAAAAGGTATCTTGTTTTGGGAAGTCACAGGGACTGTGATTGGAACAATAGGGCCATCAGTTGAAATGTCCTTTTCTCAAAGATGTATTGGACCATCTGACAGGTCTTACCTCCAGGTTAATGCGGTTTGGGTAGAAAGGCTATTTCAAATTGCAACATTTGCTCAAAGTAAGCCTCTCCCAAGTTACTAACAGAGGTGACATAATCCACCACCAACACCTTGTGGGGTTGATCAGCATGCAGAACTCAATGCCAGCAATGAAGTGTTTTGAGCTTCGACAAAGGCAACTCCAGGGATTCTGCTCTGGAGGGTTCTTGCCTCCTACCAGGATGGTGGTGAGTAGGGTCAATTAATAAACGAAAAAGGAGGAACCTATATGTGGCAGAAAAAAGCATTCTGTTCTATGATCTGAAAGCTTCAATAAATCCAAAGGGTTTGGCAAGCATCATAAAATTGAGATTGAAGCCATGGTTCCAAGCTAAGGCAAGGGTAGGGAGGGGAGGATGTCAGCAAACATTTATTAAACACTTACTATGTGTTAGGCACCGTGCTAGTGCTAGGAACACAAAAACAAAAATCAAACAGCCCCTGCCCTCAGAGAGCTTACTCTATATCAAGAGAAGCAACATACATACATGTAAGTATACACGATATAAGTACATTGAAAATTACAAGGTAACAGGTGAGGGAGGTCCTACTAGCCAAGTGGAACAGGCAAGGGCTCATGCAGGAAGAGGTGTCTGAACTGAGCCTTAGGAGAAACCAAAAACTCACAAAGGTGGACGTGGAGAAAGAGAGCGCCTTCCAAGATGGGGGACAGTAAACGCAAAAGCACCAAGATGGAGGATGGAATGCAGAAGAAGGCCAGTCTGCCGTGAACGCAGAGGAACTCAGGAGATATAACACAGAGAAGCACAAGACGCGGTTAGGATGACATTTCATCTTAAACAGCGATATGATATGAGCTGATTTGCATGGGCGGCGGATGGGAGACTGGGGAAGATCACTTGGAAGGTTTGACCAGGCAAGAGAGTGGGACCATGCTTGGGCCACTGCAGACCTCCTTTCTTTCTTTCTTTCTT
>NW_020954569.1:68897545-68901773 GCF_900497805.2 Vombatus ursinus | reverse complement strand
TTTCTTTCTTTCTTTCTTTCTTTCTTTCTTTCTTTCTTTCTTTCTTTTTTCTTTCTTTCTTTCTTCTTCACCTTCTTCTTGTACTTCTACTTCTTTTTCTTCTTCTTCTTCTTCTTCTTCTTCTTCTTCTTCTTCTTCTTCTTCTTCTTCTTCTTCTTCTTCTTCTTCTTCTTTTTCTTTTTCTTCTTCTTCTCCTCCTCCAATGGGAAAACCCACTCACTATCTTTTGTACTAGGAAACAGCCCCAGCAGAAGGTGAACTAGGCTGATCCTTTAAAGAGAAACGGGCATTTGGCTTTTTTGCCACTTCAAATATATTAGACCCAGCATGAAGGCTAATTGCATTAGAGGATACACTTGAGCAGCTATATCCTATGGTGAATTTTTGCCTGAGTTTCTGACTTGGTGACTGTAGAGGTGGAGAGAAATAGATTTTGTATCTTTTTAACTTTGAAGTTGATCCTTTTAATCTACTTACTAGTAAAGGTTTATGTGTGTATATATATTAATTGCATGTTATGGTCCACAAGTGTCAACCCTCAAACCCAAACCATTGGATTAGCCTAGGTTAGGGCTGGCCCAGAGTACATATACATGCATGCTAGCTCTATGCTTCTCCCTCAGCTGACCAGGCATGGCCGTAGGTCCAGACGGTTTCTCGCTGAGCTAGATCACACAAAGCACATCTCATTCACTCAAGAAACACCCCAGAGCAATTGGCACAATAGTCACTTCCATGGCAGTGGTTCGTTAGTTGGGTGTTAATGATTTTGTTTTCACAGTGAAGTCAGAGATAAAAAATGTAAAATGAAATTCATCCAAGGGCTGATCAGCTGTTCAAACAGACTGAGCCCTGCTTCTCATCAAGCACTATGTGCACATTTACTCTCTCATAGTTTCACCCAACACAGAACTCAAAAAAATCAAATTCTATGCTTGAGTGAACCACACTTTAGATAAAAATATATATTCTGGCAAACACAGTGCCTTGTGCAATCCAGGCACGTTATATCATTGGAGTCTCACAACCAGCTTGGGGGGACTCCTTCTTTACCTATTTTTTCAAACAGTTTATGTAGTATTGAAATTTATTGTTCTTCGAACGTTTGGTAGAATTCCATTATAAATTCATTTGGTCCTGGAGTTATTTTTTCCTAGGAGCCCATTTAATTTTATTTAATTTCTTATTCTAAGACAGGGTTATTAGAGTATTCTAGTTCCTGTTCCACTAATCAGGCAATTTAAATTTTTTAAAATATTTATCCATTTAATTTATTTGGATCATCAGTTTCATTGGCATATAGTTGGGGCATCTTAATTGTTCTCATTGCCAGCTTGGGAACTAGGTAGTGCAATAGTATTACTGTCCCCATTTTACAGATGAGGAAATTGAGGCTCAGGGAGTTGAAATAACTTGTCCATGCCCTCACAAGCTAGGAGTCAAACCCTGGCCTCCCAATTTCAAGTGTGACAAGCTTTCCACTACTTGACAATGTATTTATTGAATGAGTGAATTAAAATCTGGGTCAAGTAAAGTTAACAAACATTTCTCCTACTATGTGTCAGGCACTATGCTAAGTGTTAATTGATTTTTGTATGTTGTATTTTAAATACACCAGTGGAGCTAGCTATTTAGAAGCATTTTATGATATATCTTTGGGTGTGTGTGTGTGTGTGTGTGTGTGTGTGTACTTAATCTCCAATTTAACTTGTGTGAATATCTGAATTTTCAATATCAGGTTGCTTAAGGCAAGATCTAATTATAGATAATCTTGTGCTGCTAAGAGAGCCAGCTATAGATAAAAAGATTTAGACTAAGTCACCCAAAAGAGGAACTCCAAGGAGGATCCAGGTAATGAGACATTTAGTTCTGGGTGTGTCATTTTAGGGCACACTTAGCAAGCATATCTAGAAGAAGGCAAGGAGGGTGGTGAGACAACATGAAACCATACCATTAGGAGCAATTGAAAGATGTGGGGATGTTGAACTCAGAGAGTAGAAAAGATAGCGACTTAATTGTCTCCTCCCTAGAAGCTTCACTTCTAATCACACTCTTTTCCCTCTGGTATGGATTTCTTAAAGTGGGGCCCATGAACTTTAAAAAAAAATATGTATGTTGGCAACTATATTTCAATAGAATTGATCTCCTTTGTGATCCTATGTGTTTTATTTAATACATTTAAAAACATTATTCTAAGAATGAGTTCATGAATTTTACCAGACTGACAGAGGGGTCCATGACATACAACAAGGTTAAGAACCCTTGTTGTAGAAAATAGGGTTGGTAACATCAGGAAGAAACCAAAGTTTATCTTTAGCACTGTCCCTCCTCTTTCAAGAGACTCCATTTCCTTTTCGTTGAGCCCCGGGAGGGCACACAAAGTCTCATGGTAAGCCCACGTTCCCGACTCAGAACCCTTCTTCCACCTACCTAAGTCTTCTGCTGGAAGCCTCTGTAGTGACCTTCTTTCCAACTGACAGCTAGTGATTCTAGATTAGAGGCCAGTAAACTGAAAGACTTTTACATTTTTTATGAGTTTTATTGTATTTAAAAATATAAAAACCATTTTCCCTTTTGTTCTGATCTCCTTTTGCAACATGACTAGTGTGGAAATATGTTTAATATGATTGTACATGTATGGCCTATATTAGATTGCATGCCACCTTGGGAAGGGGGAAGGGGAGGGAGGGGGAAAAATTTAGAACTCAAAACCTTATAAAAGTGAAGGCCAAAAACTAAAAATAAATAAAATTTCTCTTGAATATATAAAAACCATTCTTTGCATGAGGGCTGACAAAAACAGGCTGCTGGCTGGATTTGTCCCTTGCCAGTTGTTTTCTGATGCCCTAGTTTTGATAAATTATTTAGGGCTGATATATTAACTGGAGATAACTATCTCTCTAAGGCACATTTTCAAAATAGCCTTCTGAATTCAATGACTTAACTCAAAGCAATGATCTAATTGTGGTAATCTTGGGCATCAGAGTAAACTAGTGGGGATGATGTTTTGAATAGATAAGACCTAGGGGCACCCCTTAAATCATGGCATACCTACCCTGCTATTAAGAACAGAAGTAGTTCAGCTGGCAAAAGCCAAGAAAAAATCAATATGACCTCATCAAACCTTCCTGACCAGAAGGAATACACTCATACAAGTGGGTGAGGATAGGTACAGAGGAGTGGTAGATGACAAACCCAGAGCCTGGTACAAGGCCCATCATCAGTTGAGTCAGCCACTTGCCTGCTGGTCATAGGAGGATGAGGGGAAGATTATAAAGAGCCAGGTGGGAAGTACTGTGGCGCTATCAGTTAGCGCCGTGCGCATTGTAAATACGTTCAGGAACTTGGTAACAGGCCTATTCCAATGAAAACTTCTTGGAGAATGACAATAAGCATGATGAACATTCTTGATGGAGTCTTTACAGTGGCCAAATACGTTACAAACATGTATCATAATCAATAGAAAACTGGCCTGGGAGCCAGGAAGACCTGTGTTCAAATCCCACTCTTGACACATGAAGGCTATGTGCCGCTGGACAAGTCATCTAATTTCTCAATGACACCATGCAATTCTTTAAGACCATAGGCTGCAGAACACTTAGACAGCCCTGGATAAATGTTTGTTGACTTCTACTCTGGTGAACAAAGTTTCCTCACCAAGAATCCCCTACTCAGGAGTTCTTAACTTGTTGTCTACAAACTTTTAACAAAAAATTTGATGATTATATTTCAATATAATTGGTTTCCTTTGTAATCTTGTGTATTTTATTTGCTGCATTTAAAAACATTATTCAGAGAAGGGGTCACAAAAAAGGTTAAGAACTCCTGTTCTACACTAATAAAGTTGTGCATCCAGACAGAAAGAATGCTGTCTCCATGATGACTAAAAACTTACATTTGTATAGCACTTTACAGCTTGTGTTATCTCATTTGAGCTTTCCAACAATACTTGGAGGTAGACAAGACAGGTTTTATTCCAGTATCTCATCATGGCATGGAATTAATCCTGGGTTCATAAAATCCCTGAGTCTTAAAAGATAGGTAGGGACCTTTTGACATGGACAATGATAGAATTTGTTTTGCATGACTATACATATTTGTTGCAAAGGTTTTGTTTCTCTTTTTGTTTTCATTTAAGGGTAGATGTGGAAGAGGAGAGAAAAGTTTTGGTCAATTGAAAAGGAAGGAAGGAAGGAAGGAAGGAAGGAAGGAAGGAAGGAAGGAAGGA